>NW_010288982.1:18495-43232 GCF_000700745.2 Antrostomus carolinensis | reverse complement strand
AACAAATATCAAGCTACTAAACAGTTATCCTGCACATTAATAATCAGATACAGCATAATATTTAATCTAACCGTTTAGTCTGTAACGGGACTAGCTGTTCCTTTGCTTTTAATTACAGCTTTCATTTTAAGCCAACTGTACAAATTGGCGAGATTTATGAAGCATCACTGAACACCGTACCTCTGCTTGCCTCGTGGCTCTACAATTCAAATGTTCATTTTTTGAAACACTAGATTTGTTTAATCTGCTAAAGAACCCTTGAAGTCATTTGGACAAATATTTTAGCCTTCATTCCTTTCTGAATGAACGTGGTTGCGTGAGAAATCGAAAGCAGTTCCAAGTTGGTGCACAGCAATGATCATGGAGCTTTGGCTGACTCTTAAAGAACAGCAAAGAGACCTTCAGTACTTGGATGTGTTTGGGATGAGATGGGTATTTCCACTTTTTTTTTTTAATTCATTGATACATTCTAGTTTTGTCCCCTGGCTTCTCAGAAGCAAGTCTGTTGCTTCTGTAAGCAAGTTGTGTCAAATCTATGGGTAAGTAGCTGCACCAGCAATAAGAAAACCAAGACATTATGTTAGTGAGTGGGACACAGGACTCTTGTCCAGGCTGTCTGTAGACTCGAGGTTTCTCTGTGTTGGTGCAGTGTTCATTTGGTTTTGTCTTGAAGGCTTTGTTCTTGGAACACTGCACAAACATGGAATACAGACATCGTCTTTGCCTTACAAATTATTCTCCATGATGAGCAACACCACTGGTTCTTCTTTAGGAGATCTAGTGATAAAGACTTAACTCTTCACCACCCCAACAGGGAAAAGCTCTATCAAAATCTCCACAATGGGCAGTGAGTTATCCAGCCATATCTGACTGTCTTCTTCTCCCTCTACCCTTAGGTAGAAGTTTGAAGTTGGAAGTCTCTGCTTTCCTTCTTGGCATTGATTGTAAAATACGATTGTAGAAATCAGGAAGCCCAATGTAAGGGCAGCTTGAGTTTGCTGAACTCATTCCCAGCTTGGCTCTTGCACACATATGGTCTCCACACTTAGCTCTGACAACATGAAGAAGACAATCTCTGGTGCATGGGAGTTGCTTATAGAAAAGGAGCACTGCAATGTAATTTATAACAGGGCTAGAACTAAACAATATTGCCTTGGAACAAAGCAGAGCAAGAAGCTGCATCTCCTGGGATGGGCAATGGGAGATGATGTGACAGTCCCGCTGTAACACAGGCAAAGCAGGCAGTTGGCCAGGACAGCAGCCTGAAGCACAGCCATAAGCACATGTGGGATGCTCCAGGGCTTGTAAAAGCTGCTCCACACCCAGAACATCTCCAAAGTGAAAACAGACTCATCCCATCCAGCACCTCTTTCTGCAAAGACAGGTGGAGTGGACGCCCTTCCCTCCTACCATCACCTCTCCACCCTTCCTAGACCCCTTCTCTGCACTTGCAAATGTCTCCCCTACATTTACCCTCTTCTTCAGAGCTGCGTGGGAGCTCAGCCAGCTCCATGTATTCCCCAGGGCTGCGTCCACTTTGCTCATACCTGGTCCAACATCCACCCTGTCCCTGCATCGTATGACCTGGCAACACGGTGCATCTCAGACAGCACTGGCATGTCTCTCTCTGTTTCGTTTCTGAGCAGGGGAGCCTGAGTCTACGAGGAAATGAAAACTAGAAAGAGTGATTTCCAGCACCAGCAGCCCCCTCACATGGCTCCTTTCTCACCCAGCTCACCTTCTCCTCACCCTGGGAGGCTGACTCAGCCTCTGCCGGGCTCCCACCGCCCTCTGGGTCCCTCCTGCCTCGCCCTGGGCGCTCACAGGGGAAACCTCCCAGGAGAGTGACAGAGAAGTCACATCTGCAACCACCCAAGACCGGGCAGATCTGCAGAAGACACACATGCTCAGGCTGGGCTTCATGCCAAGTGATGCCACTGTCACCAGCAGACAGCATGGGGGCTGTTCTCCTGCACCCTGTCTTGCTCCTCTCCCATTCAATCCTTGCTTTTTTCTGTCACTTCTGTTTCCAATACCTTTACTTTTTTTTTTTATTGCTCTGCTCTGAGGAAGGAAGGAAAGTATTGGCCCTTAAAATATCCCTTTGCCTCTGTCAGGTCCTGGGGGTGAGGGTCTGGATCAAGGATTCTGCTGTTCTTTCCACCCACTCTGAATCTTTCTGCAGTCAGCTGTTGTGGGCAACCTGGACAGTGCAAAGCATGGGAGAGCAGCCCCCATGCCATCTTCCCAAGTTGGAAGTCTTTCCAAGTCAACACTGCTGTGGGCATCAGTGGTTATCTTCATGATAGAGGGCTGAGCTCTTCCAGTTCAGCTAACTCTGGACCATTGAGGTGGATTGTTGTGTATCTTCTGTAAAGGACCCCAAGCCCCACTTGATGACCCCAAAAGTTGAAGGAACATCTCTTCTTTTGGGAATTCTTTTGGGAATTTGTCCCAGTGCTTTGTATTGCCATCTCTTCTGAAAGTGTGTGCCTTGCTCCTAAGTTGAAAATGTCCATCTTCAGCTTTCAGCCTCTCATTCTTGTTCTGCCTTTCCCCGAGGAGATGTGTAAGCTCTTTAGTACCCGCCATTTCTATTCCATTGTAATCAAGTTAATTTTTATTCTTCCTTTTGCAAAGATAAACAATTAGTTCTTTAAATTTTGCATTTCAAGACATTTACAGGCAAAAGCCCTGTTATAATTTATTTGGTTATTTCCTGAACATTTCAACATCTGATTTAAAGTATGGATCCCAGAGCTCTGCACAGTTTGGCCACCCTATTTTCCTCGGTGCCAGGAACAGAGGTAAAAGCACAACCTCTCTCTCCCTTCCTCTTCCACTGTCTGTTGGAGAAACTCCCTGTACTGCAGTAGAAGCTCATATTCAAGTGCTGGACTCTCCTCTGAAGAGATTGACTTTGGGAAGATCCTGCTTGGAGCTCCTCATTCCCAGACTGGCTCTATGCTCTTTTCTTCCTGAGCAAATTTACATTTGGCTATATTAAAATGCTTTCCTTTCCAGTGTCAATTTGTCACTGAACCCAAAATTATGAAGAAAGCAGTGAAAAGTCTTTATAAGTCTGTGAAAGCCAGTGTCAATTTGTCACTGAACCCAAAATTAATAAAGCCCTTGTACAAGAGTAGCAGGGGAGGCTCCCGTACATTTAGGTTAGAGAAGGTAACTACACACCTAAGTCTGTGGTATTTCCATAAAGAAATTATATGGCCCAACTGAAATGTTGGGGAGAAAAAAGCACAGTTATTCCATCATAAAAAACCACTTTTGTAAACAAGTAAGTCTCTGAAAGAACATGATTTGGGCTACAAAAAGAAAATAGTAGACTGGCGGGAGAAGTAAGATTAAATTAAATTTCAGAACAATTTGAACATCTCATCATACTGTAGGAAATTATTGTAACATTAGCAGCAGTCTTGGAAGGTCTTGATTTCCCTCCCTTCGCTGCCACAAATGTGCTATGTGACTTACAAGATAAATAAATCACTCTATTCTCTTTTGCCTTTTTCTGACTTTTTAATTTGGAAGGATCAGTGTTTTCTGTCTGACTCCACTAGGCCCCTCAAGGGAGGAAAAGATTTTAAAAAAAAAAATTCTTTAAAGGTAAAAATTTGTCTTTGTGGAGACTGAGGAGCATTTTTGATGTATCTTGTGGATAAAAACATATTTTGGAGAAAATATAAGAAATATTTCTTGATAGTCTTCAAATAGAAGGTTTGTTTTCAAATTTTATAAGTACTGTAATCATAAAAATTTCTAAAATAAGAAGAGTCACAAAGTACTTATAAAGTTGTAGCTAATCCAAACTGGACTTTTCAGATTTATTATATTTGAGATTTTGACTTTTCAGTCAGTGCTGTAATCTACATGACAGGGCGTCCTGGCTCAGCAGGGGAGCCTGGACATTGTGTAGGAATCTGAAAGCTCAAGGGCAAGCGATGGGACCTGCTCAAGAGTCATCCATCCCCAGCTTTCCTCCTAAGGGAGGAAAATGTAAAAGGGAAATCTACAGAGCCTTGGAAGGATGTAGATAAGGTCAGAGAAGGGAAGACCAAGGACCAGATGAGCATGTTGAGAAGCAGAGTGTTTTGAAGGCTCACGATAGAATTAAAAATGCCATCAAACTAGAATCGAATCAGTGATAGGGGTGAAAATAGCCTCGCTTCGGATTGTGCTGCCCTCATCTCAATGTACAATGGAACAAACGGAACAAAGAGGTGAGTGCCTTTCCCTGCAGCTCAGCAAGGTGCTCAGAAAAGACAAAGAGATGTCTTGGATTAACTCCCATCACCACAACTTGCCTCTATAAAATGCTCCTAAATTGGCGGCTTTTTTTTCCCCAAACTAGTGGGAAAGCACAAGAAAAGGCCCCCCAAAAGTACCTTTAAACACAATAGGGGGTTGAGTCTTCTTTATTTTTTTTTTTCAAGTCTCTGAAGTGTTTGCGTGGGATTCTGTTCTCAAGCACATAAAAGAGACTGAAGACTTAAAATGTGACTGAGAGAAAAGACAGTGGAAAATAATCACATAGGCCAATAGCCCACGCAGGCTCAAGTAAGTATCACTGGTGTCTGCTGCAAACAAAATGTCACTAATAAGCCATGCACAGATCCCGCCATGGAGGTAGGAAGTCTGTGTGTTCATCAGACTTTGCCACTGCTTCTTCTAGAAAGACAAAATTTGCCCATCTGTATGCTCCCCATGACCACTCACATGGCCACCCCATCTCTGCTGCTGCAGGACTGTCCCCAGAAAACCCACCTCATGCACAGACACATGAGTATTGTCTGGAAGCTGTGCCACAAATTGTAGAGATGAATTGCTTCTGCTTCAACTTCTGGGTGGAAAATGCACGTAGAAGACAGCCTGTAAAATTGGCCTACTCTTTCAACTTCCTCTCTCACTGAAGCTCATTATCTCTGCATGTCTCTCCCTGATAATTGTAAATTAGTAAGTTGCCAAGGTGGAAAACACTTCCCAAACCATGAGAATCGATGCGCTCCAGACAGCCCTGCTGCTACCATCACAGGACTTGCACAGGACTCTGTTGCATTGAGATCTGATCTTTGAGATGGCTGATCCCAAGGTGTTTGTACGCATCAGTGCCCTGGGACCTTCTGAAGTGCCTGTGCAGGTTTCCAGAGTGCTTAGGGAAGAAGAGTTTCTCCAGGTGAACGTTGGAGCATGCAAATTTATGGTGTATGAGTTAGGAGAACTTGGAAATCCAGCATTAAAAGAGGCTGAAGTCTAATACCACCACAGAGGGAGTGAGCTCAAGGCTATAGAGGAGGTTTCAGAGGCTACAGCAAAGAGTTGTCACGGAAGCTGGTTGCACTCTTGAATTCCCTCCCCTAAACACACACACATGAGCTGCCTCCCTCCTTCCCTGTGCAGCACCTGAGCTGAGCCCCTAAACTCTAAGAGGTAACATGCATTTTAAGACCATTTTATCAAGACTTCAATCCAGGAAGAAGATTTGGTTTTGTTTTGATACCATCCCTCTATCACTATTTTCTTCACAGAAGCTTTGAAAGAAAGTATTCTGCTGTTAAAAAATAAAAATAATAAAAAAACCCACAAACCAAAAAAACCCCCTCCAAGTTAAAAAGGGGTAAAACATTTTTAAAGGGTAGGAAATAGGTATTTAGTGAGTAGTTAAATCAACTACTCCAAAAGAAAGGGGATTAAAATTTTGCTGGGTTGTAAGGGAGCTTCAGTGGGGGAAAAACCCAGTAAAAACAGAAACGACCTAATGAAAAACAAGGTGTACTGAAAGCTCCTGAGATCTCTCTTACAACAAGAAGCCTGAGTTGTTTATTTCCAGACCTGTGGCAAGAAGGAAGGATACACAAGAGCTGGCTGCTTTATAGGTGCATGCAACTCAATACAGGGACATCATTCCCAGCAAGGTGCAGTTACAAATAGGTCAGTCAATGTTTTTTTCATAGCTTTTATCTTGAAGGATGGACTTAGGATGCCTTGGACCCAGCTGAACAAAGTGATTTGCAATTAGCTCAAGTAAATCAGCCCTTGCTTTGAATTTTCTGCTGTAAACATATTTGTTGTCCTGGCTTCCTCAGCTGCTAACATACAGTTTCCCAGCACGGTGGCCAGCAGAACTTGCAGGCACAGGGACCTGTCCTGCTAAGCTTTATGCAGAGGCTGATACAAACACGATTGCTAATCCCAAGTGCTTTCCACCCTTCCTGGGGACATTTCTGATTTGAGCTCCCATTTCCAAGATGTGCACAAAGGTTGCTGGTTTCAAACGACTGTTTCTGGAGGGAGAACATGCTGCAGCATCAGACCCTCAATAATAAAGGGGAAATAAAGCCTGAGCCAATGTTGAGCCCCCACTACTCATATTTATCATGAGCTGAACCTTGTGCTTTTGAAAAGCTCTGTCCTGTAAGACCCTGGGGGACTTACTCCAGTTCAGGTTACCCTTTCATGATCTTAGCAAGCTGGGATTCAGGGCTTGGTCAAGAAATGCTTTTTCTTCCATCAGCCCTGTTACATGTCTGTGTAGAGCCGGTGTTTTGCTAGGCAAGAAACAGCAGCTCTCAGGTCCTACTTGCCATGAGGAAATTCTTGCCCAAATTCCCCTCCACAGGGTCTTCACTGGTCTTGTTAGGTCCACCATCAGAAGAGGCAAGTGAGTTGCCAGGGATGAGACAAATCCACGGCAACTGAGCTAGGCAAATCCCTAACAAAAACCATCCCAGGCCATGCAGGACGGTCCATCCCCCCTCTTCCCTGCCAATGGGTTTTGAAGCACTGCTCAACAGCATTGAGACATTAAGCTGAGCCAAGAGGCACAGACACAAAGTGAAAAGGTCATTTGGTAATATACTGCTCACTTCCCACGCACTGATTTTCACTTGACTAGAAACTGTTAATAAGTTACACCTTGGCCAGCACCAGCCCTGAGCAGTGCACGCAGACATCACTAATTAGTAGGGTTTTTCAGTATTGGTCTGAGATGAAAGTAGTCATCAGAAATAGGAGTGGGTGCATTAGGGATAAGAAACAGGCACCTTCACAGAGAAGACTTTTAGCCCCAGAAATCTTGACTTAATGGAAAAATGCAAGTGTCTGTAAGCAGCAGTTTCCAGAGCTGATGTGTTTGTCAGGCTAGGGGTTCCTCAAGCCTGAACTCAGCCTAAGGTTTCTTTCTCCATGGATTAATGAAACAGGCCTGTAGTAGCTGGGAAAGGACACATACTGCTGCTCCCACTGGAGATTCATCTGGATGGGGTACCCTAAGGCTGATAACCATGTAGAACATGAAGGGCACCCTTGGGACTAGGAGCAGCCTCACCAGCTATTAAGGGACTCATGACACATGTCATGAAACATCACTCAATCCAAGGTCATTCTTGTCTTGTGAATTCCAGACTGCAGAGAACATGTGGGCATGAGAGCTGCTGCTTGATTTGGGAAAGGAAAGCTCCTTTCCAAGCTAAGGGATGCACCAGGGAAGGACACAAAGGCCAAGGAGAAGGCAGTGCTCTCAGTTCTAAAGGCTGGGTGGATCCTTCTCATTCCCAGAGTGATATTCAGGTGTTAGAAGCTCATCTCATATTTCTTTTTGATTGTAGTCTCAGTCACCAAGCAGATTCTGGGAATGTGATCCTTGTCCAGCCTGACACTGATATTTTTTTAATTATTTTTAAATCCTATGATACTTTAAACCCAAGTTGGCTGTATCATCTGAGTCTGAGCCATGATCACTTGATGTGAACAGAAACAGAGATCATCACGCTGGCTGTGCTTTGGGAATCATCCCACCAGCTGAGCTATGAGGAAGAAGGCGTAGAATCAGGGGAAAAGATGAAGGAAAGAAGGAAAGCAGACAGTTTGAGGCAGGGCCCCACCAGTACCCTTGGAGGAACAAAGGGTGCCTGGGATCTGTGAGTCCTCGAAGAAAAGAATATGGCAGGAAATTCAAGGAGGAAACAGAATAAGACATTATATCTAGATTAAGACAAAATAATGCTGTCCAGCCCTATTTCAAAGGAGTCCCCCATGGTGGCAGCACCAGGAGCGTCCACAACAAGCTCCATGTGTAAGGAGTGGCTGCACAGCTCAGCAGCCTGTCACCACTCTGGGGGACTGGTCCAATAACAGGTTACACTGGTAGGTGATGGCAATCTCGCCTTGTTCTTCAGAAGCTGCTGTCTCACTGAGTTAACCTTTCTTTTTTCATTGTTTTTTTGGCCCCGTGGCTTTATGCTGCTGAGTCAGGAGATGATACTGATCTTGATCACTGAAAAATGAGTTCTCAGCTGTAAGTCAGTCAAGCATGATGTTGGCTAGCTAGGGGCACCCTGCAGAAATCGAAGTACACCCTTGAATGGATGAAGCAATGCCTGGTGGAAAGGTTTGCAGTGGATGGCCAGATTTGGATCACAGATGATATTTCTCCCTTACCAAATCCTACCAGCAGGATTTGCAGCCACAGTTATGATGCTGTTGGCCTTCTGCTTATAGGAATTTTTCCTCTTCAAAACCCCAAAGCAAAGATAAGGAAAAAATGAATTCAGGATGATGTCAGACATTGAAGTTCTGGCTCCCAGAGCATCTTCAGAAACTTTATTTGGGAACACAGACTATGCAGTTTAGATCCAAACTAGACTTCATAGGTATTTTTATGTTCCCGTTAACTTTGTTGTTTTCTGAGAGCAGTCTCCTGATACTCCTGTCTTCTAGTCCTGTTTGTGCACCTTCAGTCCTCTTTGGGTCTAAACACACAGCTTCATACCTCCTCTATTTTTTTGCTAAAGATCATGCCAACTTTTCTTTGGGAGGCGTCACAGATGGATCTGGGAATCTCAGTAAAAAATTAAAGCCAGAGGAGTTCCAGTACCAAGGGCATAAATCTCTCCTTTAAGAAAGTTCTCCAGGTCATGTGAAGGCAACGGTATTGCACCTCTTAAAATTCTAACTCCTAGTAACAAAACACCATTCTTTTTGGTAATTGCAGTAAAGCAAATGTTCTTGTGTTTTTTCTGTACCTCCACTGCAAGATTAGAGCTAAACGGAAAGATGCTGGGACCAAAAGATTTCCAGTCTTGAAAAAAAACTCAATAAGAACATTCAATTTCAACAAGTATCTCAGTGACAGATGGGACTTCCCATTTCAGACCACTTCCTCTGTGAGAAGGAATCCACTAATATCGGAAGCACAATGCATGGCCTGTACAGCCTCTCTGTGCTCATCTGGTCCCCTTAATACATCGAATGTGGAATTCCATCTGGTAACCATGTGCATTCAAAACACATTCATGTGGAGACAAATTACATAGCTGTAGGAGGCATTTCAGAAGCTCCATTCATGATGCCATCAAAGACTGCGGGAAATGGGTACAGAAAAGCCTCACCTTTGAAATAATACCAGTTGCATGTTCTCTCATGGTTGACAAATGGAGATTTTTATGGGACTGTGAGAGATGGAGGTGGTGAAGGAACAAGGGTTTGGTTGCTTGTTCTTTTATTGCGTCTGATGGTGTCCTGCCCTATTTGCAATAAGGTCTAATGGGCAACAAAAGCACAGCTGTCTCTGGTAGCCAGAGGAGGTTGCAGTGGTAGTGGATGAGTGCTAAAAAACCTGGAGGGACTATATTGGTACATGACTCTCAGCTACTGTTTGATCTGCTGTACTAAATGTGGTCCTTTTGGTTCAGCTACCGTGCTTTGATTACAGGCTAAAAGCTGCAAGCGTACTTAAACGCGTTAGCAAATATAGTGAACTGTTTCTTGGAAAGCAAGCTCTCACAGTTTAATTTATCTCACTTATCCCTCCAGTCTGGCAGCTTATAAGTAACTGCTATGATCAGAGACAAGTTGTTTCCCATTCTATCTGGAGGCAAATAATAGTTTCACAGAAAAGGGATCTGACACTCTCTGTACCCAAGTGTTTCTCACACACAGAACATTGGAAAATCATAATTCAAGTGCTGTGTGTCAGGCAGGGAGACGACCTTTGCTTTTATGTGAAGAATCTGCTACCCAGACCTGGGCTGGCACGATGTACCATGGATCATGTACATACCACAGTTAATGAGGCAGTGACAACACAACTACTATTGTGTTCTCCATAATAGTAACTAATGGGGCATTGCCAAAGAGTGAATGATGCCATGTAGGTAAGGTAGATGGAGGTGTTAATTTAATAGGGCACAGATTAGAAAGTAATCAATAAATCTGGACTATAGCCTTAATGGAGCTGATAGAGTGGAGAAATATTGGGCAGCAGAACTATCTTTGCAAAACAGCTAAAATTCCCAAACAGGGTTTCCAAGTTGCCTTCCAGAGGGGCTGATGAGGTTGCCTTACCCCTGAGAACACATTCCCTGGAGGAGGGATTTACAGATGTTCCTGAAAAGCTGGGACTTCCCTAATGTGACACACTCACCTTTGACTCAGGGACTGACATCTGCAGTGACACTGCACAAAAGTGACTTCATTTCTTTCCACCAGCTATTTTTGTGCTGGCTGGGATACTCACAGTCCATTTGTGAGCTGCCTGGTCTGAAGTGACTTTGCTCAGGAGCTACCACCCAAGCAAGAAGCACATTTGGGATCAAAGTACCAGCTGTATTTTTACAGGCTACAAAAACATGTAGGTTTTGAGCGAAATCTTATCTCAAAAGGCTTTTTAAAAATGACTATTCAATGTGCATGCATGGGACACGTCCCTAGTGATCCCCTTGGGCTGGGGGAGAATTGCACCATGGTAGAGTATCTCCATCTTTTCCGGACACCAAGCTAGAGTGGATCTGCTCCCCTGCACATGAAGACCTGTTTATAAAACAATGTGAAAAGAAGCATGTTACATCTTTTTAACTGGATGACACTAGCTTAGATAACAGTATTTTACTCCCTGTGGTGCTAAGCAAAGCATAAATCCTTTGAGAATTGAAGTAATAGACATAAACCCTCCCCTTTCCTCTTCCCCCTGTGACTCCACTCTTCTCCACTCCTGTATTAATGGATATTTTAAATCTGGAAGGAATTCAAGAGTCTGTAGTAGGTAGTTAAACATCCAGATGTATCAGTAATAATTATGCTCAGCTTGGGGAGGCGAGGCACTTGAATAACAGGCATGGTTTCCATGGATGGCTACAAGATTATAAACATAAAATTTATAAGTGGAATGGGAACATTTGGTTTATTTTCTCTTCTCTTTACAATCACTGCAGTTTAAATTGAAAACAGTGAAGGGTAGCAGAGCCAGGCAACAACCTGAAGACTGTAAACAAAATAATTCATGTCTTACTGATGGGATATGGTCATATAATCAGTAAATTAATTTAGCCTACTCTAGTTTCACCATTAACTTTCTATTTTCTCATTTCATTGGCATTTCCCTGCCCAGTTTATGTCTCTTCTCAATACATATTGTGCTATAAACCAGAAGCAAATATCTTGAAGGGTAAATAAAGAGGTAACGAGTCTACAACAAAGATGTTATTGAGGTACATTAACTGCTACTTACTATCTTTTAAACTCTGCTTGATCCAAGATTCATTTTTACTATTTGATCAGTTTCCAATATAAAAATAAAATGCCAAGACATTATATTTTTACACTGTGTCCTTAGTACCTAACAGCACCAAATGTTTCCCTGAGACAAGTATTTATGACCCGGAAAGGAAGGGAAAGCTTGCAAGCTGGAGGGTAGAAAAATCAGGACAGAAGCAGGAAAATCATTTCAAAAGGTGTTCCTAGCCATGTCTCGGGCTGTTGTTGATCGAAGGCAAGAGAGGAACCAAGAATTCATATTGATTGAAAGCCATCTTTGCTACAAAACAAAGCAGACACCTGATATCCATGTGCAAAACCTGTTTGTGCAATAGCACATCTGTGAATGTGTGCAATTAGTGCAATTAGACAGCAATTTATATGTAAATGCCCATCCAATCAAATGTGCCTTTACTTAATTTGTGTATGTGCTGGAATATAATTTTGGAGGGTTTTTCTGCATTTATCAAAATCTGCCCCTTAATAATTGAATGCAAGTGTTTGCACAAAGCAAAGCACACTTTAATCACCAGCTCGCAGAGCTCTGGCACAGCGGGAGCAGGAGCTGGCGAGGTGCCAGGACAAGGAGCTTGTCCCCAGGCGCAGGAGGGTGCAATGCCACTCCCCTGGGTCTGTGCCAGGGGAAACAGGGTTCAGCACATAGGAGCTGGGTTGTCCTCCGCCTGGGCTGCTCTCCTCCACTAGCTCTTCAAGCAGCGAGGTCTATGAGATGAGCAAGCCCAAAACCATGTTCAGACTGCTGGACTATCCAAACATCTGCTCCTCCTGCCCCTGCACAGGGAAGGTGGTTGGGGATCTCTCCTCAACTCTCAAACCCCAACGGGCTGGCCCAGCACTGAGGGACACCTGAGCATCTGCCACCCCACACATGGTAGCGGCACCCGGCCATCACTGCCAAGGGGAAATTCAGGGTCAATTCAGGAACCCCAGTGATGTGGGTTTAACCTGTCCAAGTGAAGTGTGATCTCCCATGGACCAAAACCTGGATCAGATCTGGGCTCTGGTCTTTTACAAGAACAACATTTGGGTGGTAAAGCTGGGAGCTTGTGTGTAGAGAAGTGGCTCGTGGGCTATTGCTGTTCTGAGAGAGACCTAGCTGTTACTCAGGATTCAAGCTTTGGCCCTGACCCACTGTCTTTAGGTGACTATCAGTTCATCACCAGCAAAAAATTACACAGTAATACTTCTTTGTGCCTTTGACATGCACCTGAGGACAAGAGGACCTAAATTTATTCAGGTACAGGAAAAATACAACTTCTTCACTCATCTCTGCCACTACCAGCTGAGGAATTTAGATTGGTAAAACACATAGATCCATGATAATTGGCAGTGTATGTCAAGAGTAGGTTAGATGAGGTAAAACCACAGAGGTTAGGTCAGGCTGCTGAAGTCCGTGTGCACAGAGGGGACCAGTAGCAGCTGGGTGTGTACATAATGCAACTTGTACACACAGGTTTACCAAAAAGAGGATAAATTTTAATAGCAGGAATATTTTAACTGTTCAACATGTAAACAGCATTCTGGGCTGATCTGATCAATGCTGCTTTGCAGACCACATTTGGTATGGTGCTATATATAGTGTTCCTGGAGTTTTATTTAATAGGATGGTACATTTGATCCTAATGTGCCATCTCAGAAGTAATGAAGCAGAAAAGATCTTTATCTTCTGTGAAAGTTGCAGTTATTGGCAACCGTTCAGAAAAAAAAAAAAAAGTAATTGCCCAATCTTTGGAGATATTATATTGCTAACTGATTTTAACGTGAAGCTTGGGTGGTTTTCATTCTGAGTTAATCAGGCAATGGACCATATATGTTGCAAATATATCACTTTCAGACACTCTCCACATATTGACAAATACAATTACTGGAGCTGCCGCCTGAACGAAAGCTTTCTAGATCTTTGGATCCCTCTTTTGGAGCTAAATAAATAAATAAATAAATGAGCAGAAGAAGGAAGACTCTTAACATCGTGCTAAAAGTATCCCCCTTCGTAGAGTACAGCATGGTTTGCCATTCAGTAGCCTTATTTTTGAACAACTGATGCAGATGGCACAGGAACTCGTATGTTTGTGATTGCTCAACATGCTAAATATAGAGCTGGGAGGGAAGATGGGGACCTAAACTCAGAAGAAGGACTCTGCAGTGATTACGTTTTAAGGCTGCTCTCTGTAAGACAGGAGCTGGACATCTGAGGTATGGTGTGGGGGAGGTATGAGGGGACCTCATTGCATGCTAGCTCCAAAGTGTGCATGGGTCAAGTAGCTGATAATAGTAGTGTTTGTAAAGGAGCAAACCAGGAGCTGCTGAAATGATGGAGGGTGCTGAGGAGAGGTTTGCAGGGTTAGCTCTGCCCCTTGAAGATATGTCTATGTGACTCCAGGATGGTGGAGGTTTCTTTCTCTGATTGGCACCCACTGGGTGTTCATATCCACCCTCCGAGGACAGGATCTAAGCCATGGGATTGCATTCATGCTGAGAGGAGGCAGCACCAAGGCTTGCAGCTCAACAGTGAGTTTCCACTGCACCTTCAGTCTCAAGCTAAGTGAGCATGGCGGGGGAAACCGCAGGGAATTTTAGGATTTTGAGAAGCTACATTTTGAGTTTATGCCCAAAATGCTACTGTATTTCCCACATCCCTCTTATAACTCTAGTTCCATAAACCCTTTGACCAGCAGGCTCTCCTGAGGGTTGGATGAGCTCACCCTTCTCTCTCCCTGAGGACTTTTAAGTTTCATTTTCCGAATGGCAGAAGCCCAGAATTATATGCCCAAATATATGTGTAATTACACACTATGCACACATGGATGTGTGACAGATGTGTGCATGGAAAAGCAATACCACAACACCCCCCTTTTGATTCCTAGCCCTGGAGTCACAAAGGCAGCTGTGGGGACAGCTGCATTCATGTCACAAAATCAGCTGAGAAATGATCAGGAGGTACCAGTGGATAGGTTGTTTCCTCATGGCTGGTAGCTGTCGCAGAAGCTCTTCTCCTCTGCTTTCTGTCAGGGCTGGTTTTCCCACCATTCCTTCACTTTCTGCTGCTGTGTTTATTGCACTCAAGATTTGTCCAGCCTGAAGATGCAAGGTGCTCCTGACCCACGGACACTGAGGTGGTCTGGTTCAGACCATGCCTTGCCCCACAAGTCCAGACTGCCATTTTTCACCTAGGGACACTCCCAATAATTCATTGGGAAGACAATGAACAGAGATTGTGCAATAGGAGCTACCAAACAGTCACAAGAGCTCTGTCTCACAAGGTCATGGGTCCACCAGAAAGACCACCAATTTTCAACAATATTCCTTAAAAGATACTTGGAACCAAACTGAATCCCTTTGTCTACCTCATTTCTGCGTCACTTCAGTAAGTCTTAGAAAATAATGTAGTTCGGAAAGGTGCTCTGGAAGTCTCCTGTCCCACTTCCAGCTCAGAGCAGGGCCCACCTCAAAGTAAGGTGAGGTTGCTCAGGGCCATATCCAGTCAAGTTCTGAGAAATTTCTGAGGATGGAGATTCTTAGTGTCTGGCTTCCAGCTTACACTCAACACAGGTGTCATGAAATGCCCTCTTGCGCTTTTACACCTCCTGACCTGCACAGTGTAGAATGTCACCCAGAATTTGGTAAATTGTCCTAGTCAGTGGCTTTGCTGACATTGTAAGACTGTGGGAATAACCCTTCTTACAGAAACTATCAAAAAAAAGTATCTCAAAGACTACTCCATCCCAACTTGCAAGAAGCCAAAAAAACAGCATGCTGTTGGCAAAGTTCAACTAGCAACGTCCTCAAAAAAAAGGCACAGCCTGTGTTGGCACCATGGGCCAAGACCCAGCTTTGAAAATGAGACCACAGGCTTCATGGCAGGAATCTGCAGTGCCTTGCTCCTGCCCAGGCTCCGTCATAGCCTGGCAATATGGGGTTTGTGCCTCTGTTTCGCTGTCCTTGAAAAGGACCGTACAACATGACCTGCAGATCTTTCTGTGAGTGGTGCCCTGCTGAGGCACATGAGCACTGCTGGAGGTGGAAAATAATTCACTTTACAACAGAAACTCTGTGTAATGAGTATGCTGAAGAATGGGCTATTTCCTAACAACATCAAACCTCCAGGTTTCCAAAAGAAATGAGCTAACATCCCTGTCTCTCTCTCTTGCAAATACCTCTGTCCTTCAGCATTATGACCTGCCTTCATATACACTCCTAAAATCTAAAGTTAAAAACATCTTAAAAGGGTAAACGATATCCCACATGCTAAATCTCCTTGTATGATCTGTCACACCTTGTTAACTGCTCGGTCAGAGGGGTGTTCACACTCCTGGAGACTGGGTACCTGCACTCAGCATCCTTCACTGAGAGGAGTCCCGGATGAGCATGAAACTCATCCTCCACAGAGCTGGGATGGGATGCAGCTCTCTACAGCCTGCTTGAGCTCTTCTGGGTTTTGAGGGTTTTTCCTGGGAGTTTTGGTAGCTCTGCTGGTTTGAATCACATTGCCGTGAAGTTCTCCACAGGCGCTATGACATGTTCAGCAGCTTCCCCCTGCTTCGTTTTGTCATGTAAATGTCAACATGAATCACCAGGACAGAAGCAAGAGTATCAAAATGGCTGGGTTTCCTGTCCCAGCAGTGACATTTCGAGCATTATTCAAGCCAGCGATCGTGATAGCGGGGACTTGTAGGAGCTTGTCAGAGGATCCAAGTCACTTGTGAGGAGCCTCATCAGAAGACATGTGGTAAAGGACACCTGATAAACAAAACTGTGCCTAACAGGGGGGTGTTTCAGCCTCACTCACAGCATGTACATCTTCCCTGGGGTGTTTCCAGAGACCTCTCTCTGTTTCCCTGCCCTAAGCTGCGGCAGTGCTTTGGGGATGCTTGGCTGCAGCTCCAGGCATTTTGGGCTGCTCATGTAGCATTTCATGAATGCTTGTGGAGGGCAGATATAAACCACCCTCTTCACTGTTCTCTCACCCCAAAGCCTCCAGACACCAGCCCTGGTACAGCCCAACCTCAGTCCATGTTCCCAAGCACCCAGGTGTCAGGACTCTGTCCCCCACCCTGCTGTCACTGCCTCGCTCTTGAATTGTGGTGGTAATTTGCTGTTTTTTCCTTGGGAGAATGGCTGTCCCAGCTAATCCAAGTATTTATCAGGAAGGACGATGCTGCACTGGGAGTATTATTTCCCATTTTCTTTGCGTGAATTACATACAAGAGTTTCTGGGGTCCTACTCCCTGCTTTCAGCACTCAAGCTTTGGTTGCCATCTCAGTGGTCCCAGTGAAACCCATGTTTTTCAGGTCTTTTTTATAAAAGAATGACAAAATTCCCTCTAGGGCAGTAGCTCAGCAAACACTTAATCAACACAAAGAAGGGGACTAGGGGATCTATTTTCAGTCATCTTCTCCTTCAGACACAATCCTGCTTCCAAGATTTAAATGAAGAAAGATTTTTTAGGGGGACTAAATTAAAAATAAGAAATCCTCCCTTTGTCCCCTATACTGGCAATTATTTCTTCCATCCTAAAAACCTAGTTCAGCTACTCACTGGAGCAAACTGAGCTGAGGAACACAGTCTGAAATCAGTAAAAGCCCCCTTAGGCAACGTCTTTTTAGATTCGCTATTTTCTTCTCTCAGACTTCTCTCTGTGATTTGTGGTGAAGGAATCTTTCTCTATTTTTAATCACCTCCATCATCGTCTCTGCTCTATCCTTCTCTTCCTGGCTGGGAGCTGCCTGTCTGTCTGTCTGTCGGTCATGGTGACCTGGTGCATTTGGAAGAGTGACAGATTGCCAGTTGGAAGGAAGGCACAGTCTGGGAGTGCAGTCTTTAGCTGATAATAACTATTTAATCAGCATCAGTTCTTCTGTTTTACAAAGCATAATTCATTAAAAAAAAAAAAAAAAAAGACAACACTCTTGGAGATTCTCACAATATATAAAAGCATATAAATAAAATATAAATGAAGAAAACAAGACACGTTAATTACATACAGCAGAACAGGCTCATCTAAAAAGCTTGCTTGTCACTTTTGATCTCAAGTTTGCTGATGATATGCTGTTTTTTATAGCTAGTGTAAACAGGTTGGAGAATAATCACATCCAGAGATAAAAGGGCAGTGTGGTTTGAACCTGGACAATAAGGCCATCCAAAGGCCCTGCGGTTAGGTGGACAAGAAGGCCAAGGGGAACAGAACTTGAGGACACCCAACTGCAGGGAAAGAATGATGCTGGATCTTTTCCAAGGTGGGATGCAGACTTTTGAAATTCAGTGGAGTCTGATGGCAGAGCAAAGGAGGCATGAAGCAGGGGAGATGGGATGAGCACAATCAGAGCTAACCGAAAGCTGGACAGCCACCTTTGTGCACAGGGAGAAAAGGAATGTAAGGAAGGGACCACGAGCATAATTAAGGCTGGAAATACTTGTGCCTGAATCAATGTCTCTATGAGACGTGGAGAAGCTCTACCAACAGCCACACGGGCTAGCAATAATACATAAGTGATACAAAAGGAAACTGGCCATGCAATTGACACAGAGACAGAGCACATGTTGCCTCCAGAAGAACATGATGCCACAGGTATGGAAAGCACAGATACAAACTGCCACCCTAAGCCCCAGGCACGTACAGTTGGCCTTCACAAAGAGCATCTCCTGCTGAGCACACCCTGCAAGCCTGTTTGCACACACACCCCACTTCTGGGTGGCATTTCCCCAGCTCTAGCACTGCTGGAAGGGTGGGGAGTGAGCCGTTTGCAAAAGGATGTGGAGGGTTAAAGAGAGAGGCACGAAGGGGAGAGCTGAAGGCCTGAGTTAAAGCCGTGAAAGGGGCCAGAGGTTAACAGAGTGGAGTCATAGAGTGGAGGACTGAGTGCAGGAGATGCTCTTGGGGTGATGGAAGAAGCCCTTCTAAACCCAGAAGGTTACTACTGAATTGTTTTCGTGTTGTAGGACTGGAGGAGCAGCCTGGTGTGGCTGCCTGGCAATGAAAGTGCTCAGCAATGAGGGCTCAGGAAACATAGACTATGACACTAAAAACAAATGTGAAGATAGCATCTGAGGAGAGCATTACAGGGAGAAATGCTGTGGAGCACATCTGGATTAGACATCCACAAGTAGAGACTTGTCATGACTTCTAGCATAGCAAAGACAAAATCTGACCTATATTCTCCATGTCTTGGGCCCCAGCAACATTTGGAAGGGTCCTACACCGTAGAGCGAGGTCTTTGAAAAACATTGTGCCATCATTTATAAACCTCGTGTGCAGGCACAGAAATTCAGATGCTCATCGTTTGTGAGGGTAGACCCAGAGGCTATCACTGTGACTATCAGTATGTGCAGGACATGTGGATAAACATATGATCAAATGAGTGTCACAGCTCCCTGGTGTCATGCCAGAAAGCATCTGCGTCAGCTGCTGGCAGTGACTTTTGCAAACTTGTGGCTCTCTGCATCCCTGGGTTTATCAAAGATCACACAGCAGCCAACAGCCTATAGCAGCTTGAAGACCAAATAAAGCTGTAGCTTGTCTCCACCAAGGTCTTTCCTCCGGTGCTCTTATCTCTGACAAGAGGAGCAGAGATGTAGGAGGGCAGCAGCTTCACACACACACTGTTGCCTCGTACCCGCTGTCTGAACCCCCTGGACCACCCATCTCACGGGTGTGAAGATGGTATAAGTGCCTGGCTAGAGGTGAAGAGTCCACACAAGGATCCACTTCTCCATAACAGCTACAGGAGTCTCTGGGAGGGAGTTTTCCATGAAGTGAGAGGGAGGGGGTTTTGGGTTGAGGTGGGGGCACTGGGGACAAGCATCACCCTGCACAGACCTTTGCTGCCTTGAGGTCCTGCTAGATGTAGGTTTAGGATTGGTTTGTTTCATTCCTCTGGGTATTCTGGATGTAACTGCCTTGTTTGCAGAGCTGGCAGGGGCATTTTGTGTGGGGTTTTTTCAGCATTAATACTACTGTGTCAGCAACAGCACTGGGGAGCGGTTTCAGAGAAAGCCTTATTTGGGTGAAAAAATTGCAGGCATCTAAAAACACGAAATGCATTCAGACTCATGATGGTTATGAAAGCTTTTTTTCAAATTCTGAAAAACACAAAACATTTCCCTCTTATGATTTGAAGTTAATGCAGTTTTATTGAAAACATTGTAGAAAATGAAGAAAAAATGGAAATGAACAATTCTATTTTGGGCCAAACAAAGCATTCAGTTTTCCCTAGAAAGATTTCTTCCTAGATTTACTGGTTGAACCATGACTGGTTGGCTCAGATCATGGATCCATGGGGGATTGGACTAGATGATCTTTCGAGGTCCCTTCCAATCCCTAACATTCTGTGTTTCTGTGATTCTGTGATCCCAGCTGCCATGTAGCAAGGTCTGTTGGCATGTGGACTTTCTGGCTGTTCAGGATGTTAGTGGGGTGGGACCTGCATGGTGGGTACTAATACAATTGCAGAAGGACAACATCTGTCTACTCATGGCTGTAGGTATCTGTGCTCAGTACCCAAACTTGGACATCACCTGTTATATATCAATAGCTGCACATAAAATCCTACCCTGGGCTGTGCAAAATTTCTTCATGGCAGCATATAGAATGTGTACGAAGGCAGCAAAGTGTTTGCATCTCCAACAGTTGCCACGTTAAGGTGCCACTTCTGGCAATAACAATCCCAAGTGATGTGAAAGCTGATAAAATGAACATTCACACGCTTCAGGTTTCTGTAAAACCCACTAGGACAGGTCTGGCTATAAAATCCTAGAGAGATGCACAAGGGTTTGAAAATTATACCTGTTACTGGAAGATGATTGGGCTGAACAGGGAAAATTTCAGACACAACCAAGTTTCAGACACTTAGTATTTAAAATATAGAAAATTGCAGAAAATTACAGAGAAATTTCAAGCTGAGATTATAAAAAATTTAATCTGCAGAAAGACAAAACAGACGTTCGTGCCCATTTACAACTCATTTTGGAGTGAAACCCTGAATATCTCATTGCTGGCAGCAGAACTGCTGTTGCTCCAGTCTTGAACTCTACAAATCCAGAAGTCTAGGGTGGGAAAGGGTGGATTTCTCCTCAGAACTGGAGAAATATCAGCAGATGCTGAGATACGACATGGCCAGTATCACACAATTTTAAAACAGGGAGTAAAAAGGAAGCAGCTCTATTTCATCACCTGCTTTTATTCCTCCTGTGTCCCAAACCCTCTGATTTAAGGAAAAGCCTGAGCTGGGAAGCGCAGCTGAGCTGTGGATGGCAGAAGCATGCCTGGGCCAGCAGCAACCCCCAGCTGGGCTGCGTGTGGCAAAAGCCTGTTTAAATGCTGTTAAACTACTGCTAGTTTGAGAAACCCCTCTGGGTCTCGGGTTGTGAAGTGCAAAGTCTCCCTCAGCACTAACTGCTGTCAAATATTAATGTTATTCCCCTTCCAGCTCTTATTCGCAACAAATTTTCATTGCAGCAGGAAATGTTGCTACCCACCAGCCAGTCTAAATAGCAAAAATGTGGGATGAATTGACAGCTGTAAGGCTAAACAAGGAGGCTTCTAATGAAGAAAATACCATTCCCTGCCAAAGAAGATGCTGTCAGTCCCAACATGAATAGCGGTGGGGGACAGGGGAAATGCCTTCAAGGAGAGAGACTTCAGTTTGATGGAAAGGAAGCTTCTGGTCAGCAATCCCACAACCTCTTGACAAGGCTGAGCCTCTCCTGCCTGGGAGACAAGCCACAACACACATGTCCCATCAGCACACCCTGTGTCCCTGCCTCGAGCAACCAAACTCCACCAGCCCAAGCAAGCTGCAGCAGATGTGCTCCAGCTTGGTCCATCACCTCTTTGGGACACTTGAAGAGTTGTGGGCATGGATTAAACCCCTGTCCCACAGACAGTGCTGCAGATTATCCTGGATAACTCAGAAATCCCTGTGCTGCAGCCACCAAGCCCATGGTACACACTGCAGCATCTTCTCCCCTCCTACATGTCCTGCCTTCCTGGGAGGTTGTCTTGGGGAGACAGAGCCCTTTGCTCCAGGTGCAGGGCTGCAGAGAGCGTGAAGTGCTGGTGAGGCCAAATCCTGGGGTTACCCTTATTCTTGGACATCCCCAACCTTGCACTATACTGGTCTGTATTCCCTCTAGCTTGGTGGTCTGGTCTTGTTCCCAAGCCTAGGACCTGAGCTGAGCAAGGCTGTTGGGGAAGTAAAACCTCATCAGAGGCCAAATCCAGGCTTGATGGCAACCCTTTGGATCAGGAGCTGATCTCACTTACCTGAGTACATGTCTGAGGTCTGTCTTGCTAAAAGTCTAGTTCACCCTGGAGCAGAGGAGCAGTAGGCATCGTTCCTTCAGCATCTCTCTGCCCCTGAGGATTCACCTCCTTTCACCTGCCCTCTGCACACCTGCTGGCTCTGTTTGACAACACTAATACCCTTCCTTCAGCCCCCATGGAGGGATGGGGATGTGTAAAGGGTGCTAGTTTGGTGAAGGGAGAACAAATCATGCTGAAGTCCTAAGCAACACCAAGGTCCCCTCCCTCTGGAACAGCAGCCACAGTTACCAAGCTGTGAGTGTGCTGTAGGACACAGGCCAAGGCTGAGCAGATTGTGATGCTGTATGGACAGACCTTTTCTGCAACCAAGCAAGCCTGAAATAACAGGGTGCATGAGTCCACCCTCCCTCTTTACAGCAGCCTTCATTTCCTTGTGACTCATTCAGTCTGGGTAATGAATTTTCTTTATTAGTCAGAAATCAATTCCTCCTACTCCCAAGCAGTAGACGATGCACCGTGCCATATTATGTTATCTGTACTTCTGTCTGGGCTGCCAGAGAATGCGGCAGCAACTGGAAATTTCAAGTTGAAGATGTTTGGGAGGCAATGAGAGCAGAATGGCCTGTGCTTTCTCCTCCACAAACATCAGAACTACCCATTTCATTATCTGGATTTAATCCCACCTTCTTTCTCAGGGTGAAGCACCATCGGAAATCATTGACTGAGTAGAGAGGACTGGGTCAAGACATGACGGTGTGTTTGTTTTATGTACCCTGCAAAATGCACAAAAAACTTTTATTTTTTTTTCAGTTATAATAATAGCATATGACTGGTGAGTATCTTTGCCTGCCTGTCACTTCACTCTTCTTGTGAGACTAAAAAAAATATAAAAAAATCTAGTGTTACAGATTCTCCTTATAATGCGCATTTACACTTCTCCATAAACGTGTCTGCATCTGAAGGTTACAGATATTCACAGTTACGCTGCAATGTAGAAATGTTATAAAATCCCGAGGAGGACCACAAAGGGTGGTTGAACATACACAACTGCAATGTCCCAGGGACTCATGCAATGCTTCTAACCAAGCCCTCGAGAGCCATCCGCCACCGACATGCTACCACATGCAACCAGCCCAGCCCCAGGAGTGATGCCTTCAGCTCTTTCCTGCTTTCTTTCTTTGTTACCTACAAAATGCTTCTGGCTCCCACTGCTGAGTGTCAGAAAGGTTCATGGCTACAATCACTGAGGGCAAAACTGGGCAAATTCTGGAAGAGTTGGGTCTGCAAGGTAAATGTTGGTCTGCAAAGCCAGCAGGGCCCTGCTGTTAAAAAACTAGTTCAAGGGCTTCCTTTGACTGCAGCAGAAACAGGGCTCAGGAAACAAATGTTAAACTCGGAGAGAGAAACAATAAACTCAACTAGTCCTACTCATTGCTGTGTGCTTCTTCACAGTAAGAATCAGAATCCCAGAATCCCAGAATTGCCTTAATTGGAAAAGCCCTTTAAGATATTCGAGTCCCATCATGAACCCAACACTGACAAGTCCCCTGTGACTAACCCATGTCCCTCAGCACTATGTCTACGACTCTTCAATCCCTCCAGGGATGGGGACTCCACCACTGCCCTGGGCAACCCCTTCCAATGCCTCAGAACCCTTTCAGCAGAGAAATTCTTCCTCACATCCCATCTCAACTGCCCTGGCCACAACTGGAGCCCATTTCCTCTTGTCCTGTCACTTGGTCCTTGGTTGAACAGACCCACCCCCACCTCTCTCCACCCTCCTTTTGGGAGGGTTACTACAAACTTGTTTTCATATTCAAGGCACTCAAAATTCTTGCAGAAAGCAAGAAATGAAAGGACGCGTCCTAAATACGTCTTGACTGCTCATTAAAGGGCTGCATGCTTGAGACCTAAAGTCTGCAGTAGCTCTGCTGGGAAACTGCAGTGATCTGGGCTGTTGCAATCTGCTTTGGAAAGTCAGTCCCAGCAGAACAAACACCAGGAACAGGTTCAGCCCTTCCTTCCTTGGAACACATGAGTAGAAGAGGTGTTGGTAGGGATACAAAAGGTGGTTATTTGTACTAAATTTTTAATGTTTTTAAAGGAATGCACCTGAAGTGCCTCGTGAAGGATTAATATAGACAGCCCAGCAGAATGGAGCAAAGGAAAGCTCTCTTGTGCAAAAAAAAGGACAATTTGGAGAAGGGGGAAAAAAAAAATAGAAAGTGTAAATAGCTGTATCTGAATGAGACAGATATTTTTTTTACAGGCAATAGTGAGGGGTCTGTAAGCCTGTACTCTGCAGTGAGGAAGAAAGAAATCACACTGTTCTACAAACAGCAGCAAGGGTTTCCCAGAAAGCCCAGAAGAGCTCGTAATCCTGGATAGCAGGTCATTCCAGTACCATCCCACTGTGCCAGAAGAACCGGGTGCCATTAAGCCATTAACAGAACTGCAGATTATAAGGTCGGAGGGAACACTCAGATCAGAACGAGATACTTGAGAAAATATTCACTGTTCAAGGTGAATCACTCTCAAAAGAGAATTAATGTTAAGAAAGCAGTGAAGGTCTCTGGCAGAAATAATCTCCAGAAGCCTGGGGTAGGGAGCTGGAGAGCTGTGAGGAAGCTGTTTATTTAGAGAGTCCAGCAGCTTTGCCTGTTGATTGGTAATGTTGCTAGTTTTCCTCCTCATGTATCGTCCTACGTGTGAATCCATGTGGAGAATATAGTCCTGTTTCTGGGTTTAACAGGAGATATGAAGAGCCTTGCTGGAAGTGGTGAGATCTGGGGAAAAGGAGCCATTTATCTCTTAGACCTTCCTGCTGCCTGTGCTGGTACATGCCAGGACCCTGTTCTCCCATGTCCCAACGTGTTGTATGTCTTGCTCACTAGTCCTGTGCCCTGTTTGTGT
>NW_010288982.1:8249-18474 GCF_000700745.2 Antrostomus carolinensis | reverse complement strand
TGCTGGAGACCAGCAGCTGCTCATGAAGCAGCTACCATCATGCCACATGCATCTTGGCACTTGAAGTGCATCATGCCCTTTGACTTCCCCATCACCCTAGAGGTGGCATTTCAGCTGAATGCCAAGTCCCAAGCCTGGAGGACCAGCTTCCAGCTCTTTGTAGATTCCATGCAACATAGACCTGGGGGTCTGCCAATGAGGAACTGGCCAACTAAGCACAACAAAGCCATTTAGTATGGGAAAAAGGATTGATAGGATTCTTGGAAGCTGGCAACCTTGAGCTCTGCTGTAGATGCTCACCTGTCAGATGCCCCCACATTTAGGCAAGAATTTAAAACGTGGGGGGGTCTCACAGGTTGGGAGAGAGAAAGAGGATTCATCTGCATGCACAATGCAGTGGAGTTCATACCCGTATGTGTATTCATACAGGGGAGCAGGAGATTGAAAACCACATTGCTAAAGATTTTCAGTACTCCCTTCCATCTCTGCGGCATTATTTTATTCCATCTAATCAGAGCAGACGTATTTTTGCTGCTGCAATAAATTGCCCAGTCTCCGATACATGTCTGAGAGGTACACAGAGATGTCTGACAGTGAATTCAGTTTTGAGGCTGAGTTAAGAATTACAGGCCTTGGGGATTCCAGTTCAGAAAATCATTCCTTCTGTAAGCTGGTTTTCTCCTGTTCAATAACAATCCAGGAAAGGTGAAGACATGGACACACGCTGGATTTTTCACCAAGAGCAGGATGTATCAGCATTTGAGACACAAACTACTTTCAAAACCAAGGAATCATACCAACTTCTGGAAGAGAAATCTTTAGCAATAGTCTAAAAAAAAACCCCAAACCATTTTATTCATACCTTGACTATGGGCTGGAGGTTGAGTTTCCAGATCAGATGCCGGTTAAAGTTAGATTGTGTGACCTCAGCCTTTCTTTCACCCGGCTTCATGAGGTTCTTGATTCAATAGGGACCTATTTGGATAATTCATTTTGCAAGATTTTTCAAAAGCCATCAGAGATGAAAGTAGTGTTGACATGTGAATGGCATCACTCAGAACAGCTATAATTTCTACCCAGCCTCCGTTGCAGGGGTGCCAACATCTCCGAGATGGCTGAATCCTGGGATCAGGATAGCTTTGGTCATTAACAGTCCTTGAGAAATCTCTGGTAATGCTGAAGATCACCAAGTGGCTTTATATTTACATCTCTGACCTGACCAGGGCTTGCTCCCGAGTCTCCATTCCCTGGCAGAAAACAAAATCTGTATTTTTACTTTGACTAGAGCTGGGTGAGCAGAGCCAGCATCCCAGAGAGGACAGAGGATTGCTCATGAAGACATTTTGTTTTCCTTTCAGAAACCAGTTCCTGGTGCAGGTATTTAGGGAACAAACAGTCCTTTTGTAGACCAAATAGAAATGGTTTGTCATTATCTTGAGAACAAACTGTTTGTTTCTACAGTTGTAAACACACCGAGGACAGCTATTTAGTCCTGCCACTACAATTAGTAGTAAATTAGGTCACTTTTGTGAGAGGTTAATGTCTTCTCAATATATACTGGCTGTAGATGTAATCTCCCAGAGTTGGTAGCTGTCCTGGTAACTAAAGGAGAGAAGAAAAAAGACGTTCTACCACTTCTTCTCTAAAACACACAAATTATACAACAAAATGAAGAGAAAACGCTGCAAATAAGCAGCTTCTTTATGTCCACGTGTACATGTGTGTGTGCTACAGAGGCAGAAAACACACCCATGGTTCCCTGACAGAACATTTCTTGTCAGACACCAGAGAGGTTAAGACCTTATTTAACTGAACATAATAAGAGGAATTTGCAAAACACAAGTTTGTATCCCCCCACACGGAGCAGTCTCACAAATGTAAACTCTTCTTTCTCCCCATCCCTTTCCTCTCTGAAATCAGACACTGTCATACATAAAATTGCATGCTGATTTTTCTCCTCTCAAATATTTTCCAGTAGGAGCCATACATTTGCAGGAAAGAAAAACTCCTATTCTAAGTGGCAGTGATTTTCCTGTCTCTTGCTTTGTTTCTGGGTCAAGGATCTGACTTGGATCACTACAGGAAGAAGTAAAATTCTCCAGTTATTTTACTGGAGAATTTTACTTCTTATTCCAGTATTATTGCACATCTTGGAATTGCACATCTTGGCTTTCTTGGCTGGCTCAGCATGGTTGGACAGCCCGTGGAGCAAGAGAACATGTCCCATGTGCAAGCAGGTTGGTTGCTCAGTATCAAACACCAAATTTCCTGACCTGCATGGACAGGTATTTTTGAGGTCTGCAGGTGGGTGTGTTTGCACCAGAAAAGGAAAAATCCCTGGATTTAAACAACATAAGGCTGCAACATTGGCCCTGGCCCTCACTGTTCATAGTAACACAGGCTCAGCACTTCCATTCATCTATCTGTCAACATTTTGGGGCTGTTTCTCTTTCCAATCAATCAACTCTAAAAGACTAGTGATAATAGTAGCTGACATCCTGACCTTTTAGGTTGGAGAAGAGGCAGAAAATCCCTGTGGTAGATTGCAAAAAGCACAATTTTGCTTTTCCAGTGCCCATCAGCCACATATTTTATACAAAATGAGAAGCAACTGGAAAGACCAGTGGATTGCAGGGGAAGTGAGGTTTGGTGCAGGTTGGAAAGATGGCAAATGTAGAAGAGAAACATCATTTTGGGATCTACAACAGAAGCATACCTGGGAGGTAACAAGAACAATTCCTCAGCTTGACTCAGCACTGGTGGATCCCCAGGTGTCCTTTGTTGTCCAAGAAAGAAGGGACCTAAGAGCTAGCCCAGATGAGAGAACCTGAAAGGCGAAGAGGAGAAAAAAAGCTTCAGGAAAGATGCAACACTGAGATTATTTACTCTGCACCTGTGTCTCTCAGCCTGCTGCTAGCAAGGGATCACCCAAGCCTTTTGAGAGCAATCCAAAGGGTGTGTTTGTACTTGACTAATATTTGGCAGTTGGAGAATAATAAATCCTTAGCTTTCAGATAAGCAAAATGTTATTGTTTTATAAAATCACCAAATGAGTGTTGTAATTAAAAGCATTTTAATTAGGCATTGCCAATTACTCCTACAAGTCAGCACTGACAACAACTTGTCATCAACATGGGAATGTATCCCAAAGAAGGAAAAGGACTCTGCAAGTGGTTTTTCTTTATTATTTTTTAGACCATTCGCTATAGTTCTCTGGACTGGTGGTGAGCCACAAACCTGCAGCTGAGTAAACCTATCTAAGGGGAGTAAAAAAAAAAGGGGAAATGTCCTCAAATAAGGAAAGAGTCATAACAAGGAACTTAACCATCTATTCTCCATGTCTGGTGGAGAGGACAGAAGTCAATGGTTGCTGGGAAGGGTCAGTAAAATAGACAAAGTATAAAGAAAAATTGGTTTTGACTCTGAGGATAGTGAAGCACTGGGGTAGGTCACCCAGAGGGACTGGGAGTGAGGGAGAGGATGCGGCTGGGAGTGTCTGTTACAGAATTTTAAAAGAAATAGTTCAGATAAGCTCCTGTCAGAAAGAACAAACATGAAGGTGATCTTGTTTAGGATCAAGTTTGTGAGGTCTCTTCTAGCCATCATACTTTATGCTAAATCATAAATTTTCAAGGTGCCTTGTGTGACCGTGTCTCGACCGCCTGATTCAGGGCCAGCCCATAGGGATGGCTGCTCATCTCATACCTTCAACTCACTCCTATGGCATCGAATAGGCCAGATCTGGATTCTGGGCAAAAAAAAAATCTGGTGAATGCTTTGGCTTTGCAATATGCAGGAGACTCCACAATCTGGATCAGAATCTGGACCTACACCTTTAAAATGCGAGGAAATTGTATCTGGCAAGTCTGGCATCTCCCTTGCAGGTTTGTGAGCGCACTGGCAAGCAGGCAGAAGAGTCAGCGAGCAGCAGGCAGCTGTGCTGCTGCGTGTGGAAGGGAGAGATCCCCAAGGGCTGGCTCAGTGTGTCACACAGGGCTGAGAGAAACACTTGCCATTTGGGTCTAATTTATGGTTATCCCACTCACTTCAGAAAATCCTGTTTGTTTTTCCAAGACATTGGGGTTTTTTTGACTGCAGAATAGTTTTTAGCCTCGTTTGTAGTCAGATGCCTAGAACGATACTGCTGCCCATGGAGCACACTGCCCCAGCGTACGGCTGGCACTCGTGGGAGGTGGGGGGATGAGGACACAAAGACAAGCTCTCATCAGACCAGCTTTGTCCCAAGCCACCTGCTCACTTCTGTTCTCCCCAATTAATTCCTTGCTACCATCCTCTCAGGGTCTCCATCCCAAGCACCTCCTATGCTTTTATAGGAAAAAATTTCCATAGTAGGAAGATATTTCCATTAATTTCTGGTACCTGATAGAAAACAGAGGGGGAAGAGAGATAGGTCACTGTGCTGGCCACTGTCACTTGCCCACACAGAAGCTCTGGAGATACCATTCTGGGCTTTCTGACTGTCCTGTCCTGCTGTCACTGAAGGCCACTGAGGACTTTGCCTTTCAGCACAGTGGAAGTGGAGTACTTCCATAATGATGCTCCAACCTCTTGTTCTCACATTCCTGTGTTCAATCCTGTACCAAGACCAAAGCCACTTGCAGGGAGCCTGGATTCACCACAATCCTTTTCAAGCCAACCTGAGGAAGACTTTAAACTTCCTAGAGCAATATATTTTAGATTATTTTTTTCTATGAAGACATTAATATTGGGCCTGGGCTGTTCTCCCCTCTGTGGATGAGATCACCATTATAACCTTTATAATCTATATATTCATACCAGGAGGAGATGAGTGAAAGAAGTCACTTGTAGGTAACGTTCCCACCAACACCACTGCCACTTTCACACTGCAGACCATGGAACCATCCAGCTCAGCACTGGAAACAGATTGCTAACCACCCCAAGTGTTCCCTTCTAATCAAGACCATCTTGTTTAATTAAAGCAGACAAAGATGGATCCTCTAGCACCCATAACTTGCTTGGGAAGCATATTTAAAATAACCCTTCTATTCGCTTTTTGGCAATAGATGAACCAATACACTTTTACAGCTTTTAAGCTGGGGAGATCATATTCCACAGTTACAAGCTACCCATGGAGTCAGGTTAGGATTTTAATAAAAGCTAGTTGAAATGCTCTCAGTATGCCATGATTCCTGTGTCAGTTTGCATTCCTGGTGAAACTGAAGGGAATGGCATTTCTTCTGAGGAACGTTTTTTTGCAGCTAAATATTTTATTTCCAAAAGTAAATCATTTGACAAATCCACTGCTGTTGATACCAGGTTTGTGTTAACTGGAGAGAACCACCTTATTTTTTGATATTTAATAGATGAAGGAAGATGAACCATTAGCCTTTGGGTGCAGTTTCAGAAATGCTTGATGTTCACCCTCACCCTTGACCAGCTCCTGCAGATGTGTGACCTACCAAGCAGATCATCCTGATGTACCATCTTCAGAGCATTTTATTAGGCTGGAAAATACCCAACACAGGACCCTACAGGGAGCTGGTGAAAGCCAGAATGGCTCTGTGCTAGGCTAAGGAGCTAAGGACAACCTAGGACACCAGCTTAATCCATGGATTATAATCCAGTCCTTCTGGGCTGATTTGAAGACAGGACTCCTCCTCCACTGGGGAGTGGGGAATAGATACTGCTGGCTTCCCCTCCTGAGACAGCAGATCTGGACGCTGGCTACAGAGCTGCCCAGCATCTCTTGCCCTGCCAGAAAAGAGAAAATCTCCTCATTCCAGAGAGACATAATTATCCCTGATCGACCAAGTCCTCAGTCTCTAATCTGCAAACAGCTGCTGGTACATAATCACTCTTCTCATTAAAAGTGACAATGCTCCTGCTCCCAGCTTTGCACACGCCCTCTGCTCCTGCACTTGCTTGACATTCCCTCTCATCTCCTCCTGCTTCTGACTGAGTGATCTGATCCCTTTCCAGCAGCTCATCCTGAGCACCACAGACAAAAGGAAGTAGTGATGGCTCTTCCTTCTGCATGCCCTTTCTGGTAAATTAAGGCAGAGCTGAACCCATGAACCTCAGGTCAACGCTGGCTGCCTTTTGCTGCTGCTTGAACCTTTGATCCTAAGTCAGATCCAATTGCTCTCCTGTATATGAATGCTCCTCATCTTATCTCAGTGCCAGAGATATTATCAAGGCCATCATGTTAAAAAGGACTGGAAGTTTCTGTGGATAATGAGAAAAGTCACTACAGGGGAATGAAATTCTCCCAGCATTTGGGCTGGAGCATCAGCAGAGTCCTCAGAGCAGAAGCTTCTTATCAGGGCCAGGAAGACACTGACTGTCTTGTTGCATTGGGACTCCTCACAGCTCTTCTTCCTTTGAACCTGCTCCTGCCAGACATTGCTCAGAGTCAGGATATGTGGTCATCTCTCCTCTGCTTTTACTCAGCAGTATCTAGAAAAGTTGCTCATCTGGGATGTCTCCCAGCCTCTTATGTAAGCATGGTTCCTGTCTAGCACAGGCTTAAATAACAGCTATCACTGATGTCTCCCGGTGAGCATTTGCCTGTCGAAATTGCCCTTTTTAGTTTGCAAATGTTCTCATGTTATTCTGAATTAAACCAGACACCTTTACCAATTTTCTATTCGGAGCAGACTGATGTCTCAAACTGCCAGCTCCTTTCGAATCAGAAACCAGAAAAACCACTTGCTGACTGGCAAAAGGCCTCATTCTGCCCATGTTTCATCTTTCACGCCCATGCAAACGTCTGTGTGCACGTATGCCTGGGTGGGTGTGTGTGTGGGGGGAAGCTATTTGCACTCCACTTGCAAAGGTGGAAATAATGACAGAAAGTGAGAGGCAGGTCTCATTGGGTCTAGAGCTTAGGGCACCTGAAGAACTCTCATGCATATTCCCGTGGGAACTTGGTTTTCATAGAATCATAGAATGGTTTGGATTGGAAGGGACCTTAAAGATCATCCAGTCCCAACCCCCCTGCCATCAGCAGGGACACCTTCCACTAGATCAGGTTGCTCAAAGCCTCATCCAGCCTGGCCTTCAACACTTCCAGGGAGGAGCAGCCACAGCTTCCTTGGGCAACCTGTTCCAGTGTCTGACCACCCTCACAGTGAAGAACTTCTTCCTAATATCTCATCTAAACCTCCCCTCTTTCAGCTTAAACCCATTTCCCCTTGTTTTGTCATTAATTGCCTTTATGAAAAGTCCTTCCCCAGCTTTCTTGTAGGCCCCCTTCAGGTATTGGAAGGCCGCTATAAGATCTCCCTGGAGCCTTCTGTTTTCCAGATACTTTTTTTTTAAGTCTCTGGAGTCAGTTTTAAAGTCTCATTTTGCAGCAGCTCCAGCCGTGTGTGGGAAAGGCTTCTGGAAACCGGCTAATGGAGCTGTTTGCTGCCTGCTCTCTCTTGTCCCTCCCTTCTGGGGCCAACGTTTGGTCCAGCTCCTAACAGCTGCCAGATCCAGCTAATCCCATCACACGAGCGAAATAGCCCTAAATCATCTTTGTCTGATTCTTGACTCCAAAGAGACATTTCATGGGTGATTGTGAGTGATACAGTGTGCTGTAATGGATGTATTTAAATAGGATTTATGGGTGACACCTGTCACACGGACCCTTCCGTCAGTGACAGGCTGGAGAGATTTACACAGTGACACTGAGATGTGAGCTTGTTGTAATAGCTTCCTCAGTCACCGGCGGAGCGGTTGAGCCTTACAGCATTTGTCAGAAGCACAAACTGGGTGGCTTTGGCCGCTTTATGATATGGCATTACGCGAAATTAGTGGCAAAATGTTGAGTGCATCTTGATATCCATCCATGGTGGATTTCTTTAAACCCCAAAGCTCCGCTCACCTTTTCAGCAAATATTGTAGGAGGTGTTTTGATGAGCCGTTGGTCACAAGAACTTCACAGGAGCAAGAAGCACTCAGTATGGTCACAGCCACACAATTTCTCCTCTTTCCTGTGTGCTTCCCACCTTTCCCTTGTTCCTGTTTCCTGGTGACTCTGGCTGAGGTGGTCACTCCAAGAGTTCCAGCTTGCCTGTACCCCAGGCTGTGCCATCAGGTTGTCTCCACTATTCCTGCACAGACCATTCCATTCAGGTTCCTATCCTCCATTTTTCCAGGCAGCGACTTTTCTCCCAGCATCTCCAAGCTGTAGTTCAAAATGTTCTCCCCCACCTCCTTATTTCCTTCATCTGCAGGCTCCATAACAATATTTCGCCCTGCCCCATCCACAAAAGCCTATTCCTGCCCCTTCCCGCTAGAGGATTAGTGAGAATATCTGCAATGAGATGATTTCTAGGAGACCACTTACACCATCCTGATGCTAACTCACAATGTCAGCTCCACTCAGGCACAGCCAGGCTGCAGGCATGATTTCTGTTGTTTAAGATTTTATTTGGGGAGGGGCTGGTAGATTGATTGTTTTTGGTTTTTTTTCTGGTTGCTCTGTCCCCAAAGATCTGTCTTTTGCTATTTTTGTGAAGCAGTTCATATCCCAGCACCCACAGACACACATATCAAACAACTGAAGTCACCAGTCAGTCTAAACATGCCCAACGTACACCACATTTTTCTCACTGAGCTATCAAAGGTGGCTGGATACCACCTTGAATTGACCTGTGGGAGTTGACTTTGAGAGAACATTTTCTCACTAGCGACATGATACATTTCTTGGTTCTTGGGCTTTCTTTTTTTTTAATATACATCTTTATAATTCTACCATAAGGCAGCCATGGATTTGTAAAATTAGCCTGTCATAACAAATTCATGTCCTCATCAAAGGCTGCCGTAGTGCTTCCTCCCAGGCTGGAGCATTCACAGACTAAAGCTGCATTATCACAGTAATTTCAAAGTTCAATAGTGTATTTTCAAAAGCAATTGCTTTTAAATGCAGTTTGTTACATAACAGCAAATTTAGACTTACACTTACCTCAAAATGAAAATGAAATTCTTTAAATAATGTCAGCTCCTGTTCACTCTTGTCTTTGCTTTTTTGGTTCTAAAATGATCCAGTTGCCCTTGGTGCCCCCAAAAGAACAAGGTTAGAAACTCTTAAAGGTATAAAGCCTTTTTATCACAAAAAAAGGGATTTTCAAACCCAGAGGAAAGAGGATTCCATATTTTTAATCTCTCAAAAATTACTCTTCACATGACTCTCAGGCCTGAATTACAACCTCTTCTGCAGAGAGGTCCAGGGCAGACTGGGGTTGAGAGTTACAGGTGGTTATATCAGAGACTGGGGCTTGAAGAGAAGGGGAAGCTGTAGGCTAGGAATGGTAAGGACATTGACAGAGACCTTTCTGATCAGTAAAACCTCTATCACTAACCCAGAAAACCTCTTCCTTCTGATGTAGAATACCATCTTTTTGCTTCTGGATGAATCAAGTCCCCCTCTTGACAGGGCTGAACAAGTTCTCCTTGAAATCTCATTTTCTTGTGTTTTCTTGTGTCCTTGGTCTCCTGATTTTCCTCCTAGCTCCACAATTGCTCTTTCATGATGTTGGTCAGAAAACCTGCCTCCTCACCCAGGATTTCCATAGGGATGTCCTCTTTAACCATTTAATGCCCACAAAGAACAATGCAGCTTCCCTCCCTATTCATGCTCTGCACATCCACCTCTCTATCCCAGATGGTCTTGCCTGAGATTCATCTCATTTTCTGGGGAGATGAACAACTTGAATATGCATAGCTCAGCAAGCCACTGTGAGCATCCCCAGCTGGCAAGAGAAAGGAAGACCTTGTTGAACACAATTCACCTGGCCTCTCTGAGATGCCTGCTTTAGGTAGTTGTCTTCAACAATATGCTCCAAACTACCTTGATAACATTCTGCAAATACACTCTGAAGACATTCCTTTCCCCTGGCAGCAACCCACAGGTCCTGAGTGCATTATAACCACCATCTATCATTTGCCTGCACTCCCTCCTCCTGTAATCCCGATTTTATTTCTCCTTGTTTTACTGTTACACTGTAAATTTCAGAGGTGCTGTCGTCTAATCAAATTCCTAGGTGTAATCAAAATAATAATAACAATGATGTTGATGTTACACATTTCCAATTAGCTGTGACAGATTTTTGATTGGTGAATCTACACAGGAGGACACTGGCTGATAAGTGTTTAGATGACTTCCCACTGGAATCACTAGGAGATTTTCCTTTGTTTTTCACAGGTGCTGGTTTGTCTTGTAATATAATTTGGGGTCGCAAGTGCTGAGCCCTGT
>NW_010288982.1:0-8236 GCF_000700745.2 Antrostomus carolinensis | reverse complement strand
GCTGAATCAACATTGACATGGCTATTGGCTTTTGTGAGAAATAGTCAGGGGTTTTGTGGTCAAAATGGTTAAGTTTGTGAGCGTAAAGGCACTTTAACTCAAGATGCTGATCATGCCAAGCTACCATCTATGTGTAAAGATGTATAATAATTTATACAAGCATGAACTGAAAAGCTGCAGGAATTAGAGCCTGTAAACCCAGCACTTAACCTGCAGTTAATTAACATTATCTCTTTATTTGTCTTTTCCCTTGTATGGTCTCAAACAGCAACAATCCAAGTGAATAGAAGATGCTCTTAAGTTAACCTTTCTTTTCTTGGCAGTTGGGGAAATTATAGCTTATTGATTGCAAATAATTTCCCTACCAACCAGTGCTCCAAGTTACAGTGTGTAAAGAAACAAACAGTTACAGATACAGATGATCCGAGGGCTGGAGCACCTCTCCTATGAGGACAGGCTGAGAGAGTTGGGGCTGTTCAGCCTGGAGAAGAGAAGGCTCCAGGGAGATCTTATAGCGGCCTCCCAGTACCTGAAGGGGCTACAAGAAAGCTGGGGAAGGACTTTTCATAAGGGCAGTTAATGACAAAACAAGGGGAAATGGGTTTAAGCTGAAAGAGGGGAGGTTTAGATTAGATATTAGGAAGAAGTTCTTCACTGTGAGGGTGGTGAGACACTGGCCCAGGTTGCCCAGAGAAGCTGTGGCTGCTCCTCCCTGGAAGTGTTCTCGGCCAGGTTGGATGAGGCTTTGAGCAACCTGGTCTAGTGGAAGGTGTCCCTGCTGCTGGCAGGGGGGTTGGAACTGGATGATCTTTAAGGTCCCTTCCAATCCTAACCATTCTATGATTCTATGAGCTCACAGGTCCCCTTGCATGTTGGGGGCAAATAGTTTCATTCAGACCCTTCACATAAAATATGCTCAATAACCTGCAGAGACAATGTTAGAAGTAGTAGTGTATGGACTTTACCAATTAATAGAGGGTGACTGATGCGATGTCTTTTGGGAAGGGTGGGTGTTGAACATCACGCATTAAGCACCATGGAAATGTATATAAACACATAGTGACTTTTTTAATGGTAACTGCTGCATTTTGACCACAGGGTTTGAATACTCAGAGGAGTCAACGTTCTCCTGGTTCTACCCAGGCTGGAAAGTGTAAAGAAGTGGGTGAGGGGAAGGAAGGGCAAAATTTGTTCCTAAGATCACTGTCACCAGCACAGCTGGACTCTTGCATATGGTGAATCTCACCCAGAAACGTGCTTGTAAGAAGAAAAAATCGTCCAAGAGGCTTCCAGGCTCAAAAGAGGACATAGCTGCTGTGGTCTGGAAATAGGAAAGGCTTTTTCTGTGCTAGGCTGAAAGCATCCACAGACTTGCCACTGGAATCATCTTGTTGGCTTTTCATGACAAGCCAACAGCTATTGGTCATTCAAAGAGAAGTTCACAGGCCTCTCAGGTTTTATATCTTTCCTAAAGGCTGATTCAATCATTAAAGAAACAAAATATTGGCTATTGGCTGCCAGTCACTCCTTGCTTACTCATTTCATCATCCAGTTATGTAGGAGGAGCCATACTATAGCATAGAGGTGAACCAAGACTAAATAGTGACTAATAAGGAGCAAACAGGGAAAGCAAAAGGCTGGATGTCTCAGCATAAAGTTCACAGGATGAATTAATGAATGATTTTCCTAGAGAAATAAGAGCTATATTCTCAAAGGAGATTACTCACAATGAACAATTCTATCAGATCCAGCCCAAAGAAAGGAAAAGGGTAAGAATAAATAGTCCTTCTCCAAAAGGAAAGGCTATTAATTCTGCAGTGTCTCAATAATTCACACGAAGACCATTGTTATCAACTGTATTTATTAATAGCCCAGATGCCTGAGCATTAATTTCAATGTGTGAGCACTGAAAAGAAAATTTATGGATGAATATGAAACTATATGTAATGGTCAAGTCTTGAAAGCTCATTTAGGAAATTCCACAAGTTCCATGATGGGGTAGTGCAGTGGCTGAACAAATTTGGTGCATAAAAGGCAAAGTAATGGAAATTGTAAGGGACAATCTGAACTATTCATGTCCATTAATGGTTTCTAAATTGACTGTAACTGCTCAATAAAAGCTAATCATTAATATGAAAATGCACTGAGAACATCTGGATGGTGTGCAGAAGCTGTAAAAAAGTAAATAAAATTGTGAGCTAAGAAAAGGAACAAGAAAAAAATGCAATCAAACATGGTCTAGGAGGGTCACACTGCCAGAGATCTCCTTGCTTGGTGGCCCATCCCCTGGTCTCCTGACCCCATGCTGCAAAACCACTGTTGTCACGTCCCCTAGCTCATGACAGCCAGAGTTTGGACAACAGATTAGCCCCAAGAGTAGGCTTTCCTGACCTCAGTGCACCAATGGCTGGGAGAAGTCCTTGTTTTCCAGCTTTGATACAAGTGCATGTACCTCTGCCATAAGGTCAGGTGCCCTCCTGCATGGGAGAGATTATTCACACCTACCTCTAATGTTTCTCATCTTCATCCTCCAGCAGAGAAACTCAGGACAGCAGACATCAGCACTGTTAATACCAAAATAACAGCCACCATGTAGGAAACTGTCCAAAAAGCTCTTGCAGGCATCTCCTCCCTCCCATTGCTGTTGGCCTCAGGACCCAGCAATGTCCTTCAACAAGCCAGGTGATTTGTCATCTTTTTAATACTACTAATTGGCTAATTATCTGCTCAAGCACTGTGGTGAGGCATTTTAATGTTTTAATCTCCACTTCCTCAAGCTCCTTCCTTTGGAAAATGAATACCTGTTGCAGGGAAGTGAGTTTGTAATTCTTGCATGAAAAAAAACCCCACCATGCAGCAGCAAACCCCAGGCAGCAGCACCAGACGTGCATCTCGCCCCTTTTCACATGGATTCCTCCATCACCACCCTTTCTGCTTCTCTCATCTCTGCCTGTAGAGCTCTCTAGGCTGGGCCTTCAGTGGTTTTCACAAATCTTTTTTTTTTTTTTTCCTCCACCTCAGCTAATAATAAGCTTCACATTTTCTGTATGAGAAGAGGCTTTTACCTCACCTGCCCTGAACCCTGAATGCCCTACAGCTGCCTTCACACCAGCATGAACTGTTTGAATTGGGTGTTTGCAGCTGTTTGGGTGATTTGGATTATAAAATTTTACATATGATTTCATCAGACCTTGAACTTTCATGTTGGCTTTCTGCACGGGCTATTGGAGCACCTGTCAGCAGACACTTGCAAGTTCTCCAAGTTTCCTGCTCCAAAAATCTTCCCTTATCCTAAACCTACCACTATGGACATGGATGTTTTGGCAGAATATTTTCCCTCGGAGTACAGCTTGTCTTCAATCACCTTCCATGTAGCGTAGTGCTTAATACAAGTCACGTAGCTCTCTTCCTTTTCAGCTGATACACATAGTAAGTTAAATGCAATCTTATGCCAATTCCATAAACAAGCTTCCAGCTAGCATTCTCTCCCTAATGTCCTCTACTCTCTGCTTGGGTACTTAAAATCTTCCATTACTCTGCTCATTCTACATATTTTATTATTTGTTCAAATCACCTTCCAGTCCAGTCTTTTTCTCCCGGACAGAAAAGGAGAGATGCTTTTCCCATCTTCCCATTTACTGCATATTAAGCTCATAAAGGACATTGCTAAGCAGGTACTCACAGCAGACTCCTTCAAACAAAACTGATGCATGTCAAGTATTGTACAGGTAGCAGTCATCACCGTGGTAAAGAAGATCCCAATTCTACATCATTCCACCAGCTTCACTGGAGCAGCTCTTCCCACAAACCAGGGTAGATGGGAAGTGTTTCCAGCACCGGCTGCATTAGAAGGTGTTCTTAATAGGTTTGCAGAACATTGTCCTTTGGGCTGAAATTGCCTATAATCAGCATCTACCCCACAGTGATTTTTCCCTTGTTTTGAAAGTTTGAGCAGAATTAGGAGAGCTGCTTTTGAATACAGTAAAGAGGAGAAAATATTTTTTTTTTTTTTTTTTAAATCTTGCTGACCTTTTTTTCTTGGCAGCTCTACAGCTGAATTGGCTGCGGTTTGAAAGATGCAATTTGGCAGGAAAATAGCCCTCATTGGGGAGCAGTGCAGGGCTTTGTATTGCAGGAAATTGGGTTTGATTTGCCCATGTTCCAACTATTCAAAAATTGCAATCTGACCATATGCAGTGGAGGGCTTTTGCTAAGCTTATTAAAGGACATGGAAACTGGGGAATAGAATCGGCATGTTTGCTGAGCTGGAAGAGAAATGAGTTCCTGAGGGATGGGCAGGGAGATCCCAACCTGGCAGAGCAGGATGCTCCACTCCTTCCACCCACAGCACCACTGTCTGCAGAGGGAAGGGCCGTCTCCTTCAGGTGAGGCTCAGCTGGAGATGGACATGAAGCAAGAGCCACGAACAACCTCCTTTGAGTCCTGAAAAACACCTTCCCCAAGTTTGTACCCATGGTTTGGTCTTGCATGTTGAAGAGCCTGGTCTCTGCACCCCAATGCGTGTAAAACCATGTTATTGCCATGCCCATGAACTATCCCTCTCTTTTCAATGGCTTTTTTTCCAGTTATTTTGGATTTTGCAGGATCAGATCCATGCTGCATAATGAAAAGAGGTTTTTTCTCAGGCCATCTCCAAGACTGAACACCAGGAAAACTGAGGCCACACCAATAAACAGGATCCATATTTCTGATCCATTTTAAACTAGAAAATAATTTTTTTCAAAAACCTCCTCAGCTATAAGGATTCTTCAAATCCTCTTCACTCCCTTTAAATATTAAATCATTTTCATGCAGACACAGGCATAGGCCATTTCAAAAAGCAGAGCATAGAGCTGAAGGAATGCTGGCAAATCATATTCACATGCACATTTTTGGAGCAGTTGCAGGACAAAAATGAGGATTTTTTTTTTAAATCTTTGTGAGTAAACTGACTGAATTAGTGGAACAGAATATTTTATTAAAATAAAAATATCTTTGGACCCGGCAATTGGAAATCATTTTGCAACAGTGATTTCTGATAGGTAATAGTACTGCATGAGCAAATTCAATTCTTGGGGAAAAAGGATCGAGGATGAATAAGAGATAAAGTTCATAATAACTAAACATTGAAAAACATAGTCCTCCTGAAACAGGGTGCTGGCCATCCTGGACTGATCTGCTGCAGCTTTCTTCTCTCTGTTACTAAACTGCATTTTCCTAACAAAAGTATTTTTTATTTTATTCAGAGCCAGTTTTAAGAACCCTGCTTCACGCTGGTTTGTAGCTTACTCTGAAAATATCCCTGCTGAAACCAAAGTGTAGGGATAAACTAACTAGTGTACACACAAGTATATACACAGGGAGAAGGAGAGAGCTGAGTAAATTGAGCTCTTTGCCTTACAAACACTTTCCACCTTGATTTGCCAGGGAGATGAGAATGAGATGTCACATACAGTTTATCTGATCCATACCATAGAATCATAGAATCATAGAATGGTTTGGGTTGGAAGGGACCTTAAAGCTCATCCAGTCCCAACCCCCCTGCCAGCAGCAGGGACACCTTCCACTAGACCAGGTTGCTCAAAGCCTCATCCAACCTGGCCGAGAACACTTCCAGGGAGGAGCAGCCACAGCTTCTCTGGGCAAATTGTTCCATAACCTACCTATGGCCTTTGTCATTCATGTCCACTCAGTAAGATGTGCAGTTCATACATTTTTTTCATTCCACTTTGACAATACTTTCCTCATTATTTGAAGCATGAGAGTACACAAAGCATAGAAAAGTGAGGCAGCACTATTTCTATGCTGCCCTGCAGTAGAAAACCCATTAATTGCATTTTTGACAGTGAAGCACAATGAGGTACATGCTTATAGGACTTCAGACTCTTTAAATATGCAGGAAATGTTCCCCTAATGAACAGCCTTCACTACTTTGGAGTTGCTCTGTGAAGTGCCAGTGACGGAGGAGTGACTTCCCTGGAGTCAGTGTCACTGGGATGGATGATCACGCTTAGGGCAAAGGGGCAGCAGCTGCCTGGGGAGTGTGAAAGCTGGGGCTGCTTTTTAACCCAGGTGTCAGGAAATCCTGTACTTCCAGCAGTAGTGAAGATAGTGGAAAGGAGGATAATATTATGCAGCTCAATATAAGTTATTACTCAGTGAAAAATGTACATCAGGGGACTCCTGAGGTGGCACAGATGGTCATTCAGCCCCTTATGTTAACGTTCTGATATGGGCTTCACTGTGTGCCAGCACAATCTTTCTCCCATGATACAGTAAATCTTATCAGGTTTTTTTCTTCATTTGCATCCTGCTCCCATCATGACCATGGACACGTAGAGACAAAGGTATGGTTCCTGCATCTCCATGTATGTCCTCTAATTTGGACCTAACATTATCTTCTATTACCTGTCCTCAACTCTTCTCAAGGCACAGATAAAGACCTACAGGTTGGGTTTCAGGGTGACAGTAACTGGGGCTCACTACAAGCCGTATCTGTGTAGAAGAATAGCTCGAAGGTCATCCAGTCCAGCTGCCCATGGCCATGCTCCAGTGCTTTGGGACCCAAACCTATTAAAACTGAAGGTGGGTTTAGGCATGAAACTGCAACTAGTAGGACCAGCTAATCCTGGTTGTTTTAAATTCAGAAATGGCTGCTGATCTAGAGGAACTGGGAAGAAGAGCCCTTAAGAGAGCAAATTTATATTCTGAGCTTTTACTTCTCACTCACAGCTGTCTGAAAAACGTCACTCCCCCCCCCCTGCCCCCAGCTCCTCAATTAGAAGAGCATGAGGAGAAGGAACAGCTCAGATCTGGATGGGCTGTTTGTCAGGTATGAATTCTCTGATCCAGCCACTCTCACTTCTATTCAGCACATGTAATGAATGTCTGAAAAATCTGGAAATTTATGTTCAGATCAATAGGAGCTGATTAATTACCTAAGATGTATTCAGATAACAGAGTTGAGAGGAAAAGCAAAGGCAATGCTTTCAAAAATGCTCAATGAAGTAAACCAAGTACATTGAGAATATGTTTAAAGGATAAGTGCAAAGACGACCCAGGGAAGCGGGGTATCAAAGAAAGGAGACATCCAAAAGCCAGTCTTACAATCAACAACATAGACATGAAGGAGAAAAGAAATCTCTAAAGCTATTAAAAATCTGGAAGCCTATTAAAAATGGATGAAAAAAGGTACAAGGAAATCAAATCAAGAGACATGGAGTGGCACTTACGAAAGAAACCTTTAACAGAGTGGAAAAATTACTCTGTGATCCAAGTGAATTTAAATAGTGGCTCCAGCGATGATGGAGAACAGCACTTTCTTATTTCACAGACCTGCTCCTAACAGATGAAATGTTGATGTGACTTCAGTCTATGGGAATACACTGGGGGCTTCATCCTGTGTGTCCAGCCATGATGTCCCCACCTCAGCTGGTCAATGACACAACTGCTACTTAAAAATCAAGGCTCTGCTCAGCCTTCTGCTTCAGCAACAGGATCTTGTCTCAGTTATGTATTTTGAGTCAGGAAGACCACCATGAAAACCAGCAAGAGTAAGATTAGTGCAAGTGAAAGCTGAATCTGCCTCTCAAATCCTTCCTGCACTAGTAACCCTCTCAACACCATGATCTGCCAAAGGCCCTGCAGAGGTATTGTGCCCAGCCCGCGATGCTTGCTGCAGCTCAGCTCAGTGGGTTTCAAGCTCTTAGTCCATGGACCTGACTCTGAGCAACTGAAGGGGGAGAAAGCTGAGATACTATTGGCATACAAGAGAAAATTGATGTTTTTATGTCCAGCCTCCAAGGACAGCCCTTCTGCAAACTACTAACATTTTTTCCAAGACGTGATGGCAAGTCCTTTCTGCCCCAGCCTCAGCTGCCTTCTAGAAACACACCAGGTGCAAGCACCAATACCCTGGATGAAAGCAGGTGCTTTTGGGGGTTAGAAAGATCTTGCCTACCTTGTCAACCAGGTCTGGTGATACCCTCAAATCCCATCTCTCCTGAGTGTAAATCTACTGGCAGCTCTACTTTCCCCCACTTTCTTACTTTCACCTTTTTTTTGTTTGCAGAAGCATCGACACTAACACCCAAAGTATGACTCCAGTGACAAAGGTATTAAAAAGTCACCCCCAAACCATGAGATTTTTATAACAGAATCATGGTGCTTTTTTGGTGAAAGATTGAATGTGCAGTGACACCAGAGGCAGGGAGGAAACTGGCTTCTCTTGAGGAAA
>NW_010288981.1:20360-20654 GCF_000700745.2 Antrostomus carolinensis | reverse complement strand
AAGGAACCTTTAAAGGTCATCTAGTCCAAAATCCCAGCAGTGAGTAGGGACATCTTGAACTAGATCAGGTTGCTCATAGCTCCGTCCTGCCTGACCTTGAATGTTTCCAGGGATGGGGCTTCTACCACCTCTCTGGGCAACCTGTGCCAGTGTTCTTACTGTGTAACCCAGGATTTGCACCAGTCAGCTAAGGGGAACTGGACAAGGCCATACATTTACTTTTCAGAATCTGTGAAGAGAGTTTGCTTTAGTTTCATAGATGCTAGATTAGATTTTAGCTTAAAAAAAAAACCA
>NW_010288981.1:7343-20122 GCF_000700745.2 Antrostomus carolinensis | reverse complement strand
CCACCACCCTCGACCTGTTGGCTATGATTCTTCTTCCCATGCAGTCCAGGATACGGTTGGTCTTCTGGGCTGTGAGTGCACACTGCCAGCTCATATGTAGCTTTTCATCCACCAGTACCTCCAAGTCCTTCTCTGCAGGGCTGCTCTCAATCCCTTCATCCCCCAGCCTGCATTGATATCAGGGATTGCCCCAAACCCAGGTGCAGGATCTTGAACTTCGCCTTGTTGAACCTAATGAGGTTCACACAGGCCAAGTTCTCAAGCTTGTCCAGGACCCTCTGGATGGCATCCTGTCCACTCAGGTGTGTCAATTGCACCACTTAGCTTGCTGTTGTCAGCAAGCAGGTTTGTTTTGGGTTGTTTTTGTTGGGTTTTTAAAATTTTGTTTGTTGTTTTTCCTGCTCTAATGATTCAGGACTTTGCATCCTTTAACATAAACTCTGCTTTCCAAAATTGCAAGACAGGCTCCTCTTCAATCTACTGCATATATACTCTTTCTATACTCCAAAGAACTTAAATCATTAGACAAGAGTCTAGCCCTCTAAAAAAAAAAACAACCCCAAAAACAAAAAACCCCATGATGAGCAGAGAAGACTCAATGTTTTCTTTTATCATCCGCTTTTCCTCTTGTACTGGGGGTTACAACAAAACAAGGAAGAAAGTACATACAAAACTTTTTCACTCACTTAAAAAAACCCCCACCAACTAAAAAACAACCCACAAAAAAAAACCCCAAATCCTATAAAAACTCATCAACCAAACAGGATGACACACTCATTGATTCTAACCATATATAGCTGGAAGAGACATGTTGGCTGGTGTAATTTGTTTGGAGACATAATGTTGGGAGCTGGACTCACTTTTGTGCCCTAGAGATCTTTCATGCTGTAATCCTCATGCAATATCAGGAAAAGGAGAGAGGAAAGATTGTCAGAAGAAGAAAAAATTTTGAAAATAAGTATTTTTGCTCCAATACAAGAGACTGTGCTTTCACTTCTTCTGTTTTGCCCCAGAATGCCTGATTTCTGGATGACTATCAAAATTCCTCTAGTTCTTAAGACAGTTACATATAAAATTTCAAAATATAAAGATAAAATAAGCATCTCATGCATATCAATAGGTGGGCACATTTGTGCTGTAAACAAATGTTAATCATACAGGCAAAGGAGGTGGAGATGAGCTTAAGTTTGCAAAATAGTTACTGCTTGAAGAAGCATTGGTGAAAGAGCATGAGAAAATCCTTTCTTAGATACGTTATCACAGAGGTGTCATCGGTGTTGCTGATGTGCCCAGTTTTGGCCAGTGATGAGTCTATTGTAGCTGTTTGGAACTGGCTGTCGCTGACATCAGGCAGCTCCTTGTCCTTGTCAGAGGCCACCCTTGTGGTCCTCTGCTGCCAGCACGTTGCTTGTCTACCCCCCAGTAGACCAGAAGAAACATCCTGGGAATTTTTGTTCCTAGTTTCTGCCTTTTCTTTAAAAATTGCTTCCAAATGTCCCCACAGCAGAAATTAATTTTTCTAGCCAGCTTTACCTGCTACTCACACCAAGAAATACCAGTATTTTGGACCTCTGTAGTCCGATTTACCTCTGCTAAATTGTTACAACCAAAAGTGTAATTTTACATTTGGTGTGAGCCTATGCTTACGTTCTTAAGTTTGCCTTATATCCACATAGTCTGGACAGCAAAAATTTAGACAAAAAAATTGAAAAATATTCTGTAATAACTGATTTTGAACAGATTTAAATATTCATCATTTCCCAAACAACTCGCATCTGTTGACTGAAGTGATTTAAATTCAACTGGTGCAATTACTGTACATTATCATACTCCAAATACCACCGGGGGAACCTGTGCAGTATTGCAGAAAGGCAGTAAGGTTTAAAAGTCTGCCTACAAACTGGAGGCTGGCTTAGCTGATGCTATCAAGAAACTGAAATCTGACATTTGGGAAAATGTTGCAGTGCAGACACTGAATTAGGTAGGTAGCAGTGAAAAGATTTGAATAAAGGCTTGACATCTTGGGTAAGTCTGATTTACACTGTCAGTATGCTACAAGTGACAGTTAATAATTAATCCTTCATCTCTTCTCTCATATTTATATGAAAGATGTCTTATTCTTTGTTTGGTGGTTTGTTGGTTTGGGGTTTTTTTTAATAGACTAAACTACCTTGACATCACTAGTTGTTGCAAAACCAATGCTTTGGTTCTCCTGCCAAATTCATAGAATCATAGAATGGTCTGGGTTGGAAGGGACCTTAAAGATCATCTAGTTCCAACCTCCCTGCCATGAGCAGGGACACCTTCCACTAGACCAGGTTGCTCAAAGCCTCATCCAGCCTGGCCTTAAACACTTCCAGGGAGGGGGCATCCACAACTTCTCTGGGCAACCTGTTCCAGTGTCTCACCACTCCCACAGTCAGGAATTTATTCCTAATATCTAATCTAAACCTTCCCTCTTTCAGTTTAAATCCATTTCCCCTTGTTTTGTCATTAACTGCCCTTATGAAAAGTCCCTCCCCAGCTTTCTTGGAGCCCCTTCAGGTACTGGAAGGCCGCTATAAGGTCTCCCTGGAGCCTTCTCTTTTCCAGGCTGAACAGCCCCAACTCTTTCAGCCTGTCTTCATAGCAGAGGTGCTCCAGCCCTCGGATCATCCTTGTGGCCTCCTCTGGACTTGTTCTAACTGGCCCACGTACAGCCCTTCATCCACGTCAAGCCTGCTGTATGACTAACACTAGAATTCAAATCAATATCCAGCATAAAGTATAAACCAAAAGCAACTGGCCCATCTGGTACAGCTTCTGGCCAAACTCCAGCTTGACTCGACAGAGATCACCTTGTTCTACAGCAGCAGGCACACAGAGCTGTCTGTATGGGGTCCTACTTGCCACAGACTTCAGGGACTATTTAGGGGCTGGTCAGCCAGCAACCTACCCTGCTGCAGGAGCTGTCAGCCTGCTCTCCTTTCCCAACTTGGTATGCCTGACTGCAAGCATTTCCCCTCATCAAATATATGATTATTGTGATTGCCAAAATGTATCCATTAAGAGTGTGTTAAAATGGTTTCATGAAATATTCTAGAAGTAATTACCACTATTATACATATAATCATTCTTCGTTCAATTATGTTTGAAAATCTCAAAGCTTATCTATTCATAAGGCACAATGAATGAGGAAGAAGCAAGATGTATAATAGCAAAAGTAATTTCTATTTATTCTATATAGCCTGTTGTAATGCCTAGCATGTGTATACAGGACTATAATTTTCTTTTTGAATTAGTTCATAACATTAGCAAAGTATTTATTTTTTTTTAACAGAGTCTTGAAAGTTTGTTATGGATTTTGCCTTAGAGGAAATTAAATTCTTCTTTAATTCAATATTATGAAAGGGAGAACAACAACAATATGCTGCATCCCTGTTGTTTCAACATCTTCAAAAAAATCCAGTAAACACTGCAAAAACTGTAAAGCTTGAACAGCATTTATAAACTGTACTTGTGTTCTGAGGCCATAAATGGTAAACAATTATATCTTATCTTTAACCAAAGACAGTTCTAATCTGAAGTTTACTGAAAACAACTGATAAATGACAAAGGGAGGAAAAAGCTTTCCATTCTAAGCATTTACTTCAACAGGCAGCTGATGAGCACAAGACCAGAACTCGGAGCTGATGTGCAGCATACATAAACACAGATCGTCTGTATCCTCATCTGAATCATAATGGAGAAAAGCAGCTCATCCTGACAGAAGTCTAGGATGGTGTCCAGTGCCTCCATTTCAAGTACATCACTTTTAGGAATTAAATGTCTGATAGATAAAATAAGAGACAAAAAAAATTTTTTTTTTTTTTTTTTAACCTACTGCACACAGCAGCATTTTAGTGCACTTTAAAAGCAATAAAAAGCATGATACTTGCCTCTAAAACTAAGATAAGAATTTGTTTAGTCTGTTGTGTGCTTCTTTGACTATAGATGGTACAGTGGTCCACTGTAATATGCATATATTATATGGTGGTGACGGGGTGATAGAAATTTTGCCAGCATGAGTTTGGAACAGTCATATTGCTTGTGAGCACAGAAGCCAAAAAAAAGACAGAATGGTACATCTAAAGTATCAGAGCAGAATTAAACCTCAGCACCTTTAAGCCTAGCTAGCTAACACCAATCAGATTATTGATATGCCAATTGATTCACAGTTGATTATTGTCTGGCCCAGATTCCTAAGAATAATATAGTAGACAGGAGACTTCACATTTGAGAGAAAGCTCTCTGAGGAAAGCTACCTAAGCTTCCAAGGCTCTGAGACACTTCAAGAACTTCATGGAACAACATAAATCTCTCGTTCTTAACAAATAAACAAAGAAGATTAGAAGAGTCAGTGTATCCCTTAGGATGCCAAATATTTGGAATGAAAAAACAGTCGAAATATATTCTTTTTTAAGGAATATTTTCTGAAAGCTAACAAAAGGATCTAGACCAGGAAAACAGTACTCACCAAAATGTCCCTTTGTCCCTGCTTTCTATATCTATGAACCCAGATTCCAAAAACATGTCCTTGTAAATTCGACCAACCAGGCAGTACATATCTGAAGCTACTTGGTCTTCCCGTTCTACCAAGGGAATCATAATTTCTAGAGCCTTCTGTCTGTCTCCAGGTAGATTTCGCCTATTAAAAAAATAAAAGTCTTGATTAAAAAGATCCAATAAAGTTAAGAAATACATTTTCATGACCATGTTTGAATAGATCTGTATGACTTCATTCATGTAAAATGTGCTTCTAGACACAATGGACCAGAATATATATACACACTCCCCCCCCCGCCACTTCTTCCTTTTTTTTAAAAACAAAACAAAAAACAACTTTCCTTAATATCATGGGACACCTTTATAAAAGCCCCCAGACATGTTTTCTCTCTCTCATGAAGCTTCAGCTAAAGCAAAGCACTGACCACAGCAACAAGAGCCTCAAAAGGAATTCTTAGAAAGATCATTTGTTACCTTCTTACAAAGTAGAAAGATATGAAACTAGGTTTCCTATCTAATATTTTTTATAGTAATTCATGCTTTAAAGGAAAAAAAAAATTCCATCTTGTGTTTGTGATTTTCTTTTTAATTTTATATACACATTTTGAATGTGAAGAAAAAACAAAAAAACCCCAAACAAACAAACCAACCCCCCAAACCCCCCTGACAAACCAGACTGAATTCCCACGACAGGGAAGGTTAGGAAGCGAAGCCAATAAGGCAATATTAACAAAAGTACTTCAGACAAGCAAACCACATAATTGCAAGCATTAGACACTTCCACAGTTTCGATATATACATCATTCAGTATCAAGAGTTTAGAGTTGTTTTACATATTTGCCTACTGAACAAGCAAATTACTCCTTTCTCAGCAAAAACTACTCTTTGGAGGTTTGGGGAGAGTATTGCATTATTTCGGAGAAACTGCTTGTAATATTTGAGTTGCTACAACTTGAATTGGGGGAAATATAAAAAGTATTTATTTTTTTTAAAATCTGTCTTGCAAGCTTTGCATTGAAGAAGGTAGACAAACTAGAGCTCCGATTTAGGAACCGAAACAAAAGAAATGATGCCAACTTCTGGAAAGACAAATTCAGACATTCATGCTTAAAGGAAGAGAAATGGGATTTGACAGTGTGGAAGCTAAAGAAAGCTTAGATTGATCAAGAAGCTCAGAGTCCCCAAAGTTGCTTCAGTAAAGACCCTAGACCTGCGTATGAATATTCCAGTAGGGAACTTCACACAAGGCTGGTAATCCTGAGTGAAGTTTGCAATTCTGATTTACTGTTCTACAGCAGAAGAAAGGGTAGATTCTTACCTGTTCAGTGCAAATGCATAATGAAACCTCACATGGTGGTGGGAAGCCAAGTCAAAAGTAGGCAGTTTTTCTAAAGTTTTCACCAGTTTCACAATGGAATCATAATCCTTCCAAAAGAAGGGAATAATGAAGTTTTAGGTGGCTGTAATGAGGTATGTCTATACAAACTCCTCTTTGAACTAAGCACCTGGTATTTCATACTAAATATTTTCATTTAGTTCTAAGTTTCATGGATTTCAGTTTCTTCAAACTGTAAACAGCCTGGCACTCATGAGAAATGTGAATATGCACAGTATTTAGCACAGAAATACAATTTGGTTTCCTGTACCGCTTCAGTGTAGACCTGTGGAAATTTTACTACATCTATTTCATGACTGAAGTCATGTTCAGGGGCTGAACACGTATCAGAGTTCATATTGGACAGACATTACAATGCTAACTGCATCTGAATTAAGGCATCCCAAAACTCTCAAGTAGGCATGATCTACAAAACCAAATACAAGAATGTTTCAATACCACAGTTTTTAAAGTAGCTTACTCCCTGACATATTTAAAAAAAAAAACAAAAAAAACCCAAACCAAACAAAAACCACAAAAACAAACCGCTTCAAAATGTTTAAGGAGGAGTTGGAATTATGGAATTGGAATTATGTATAACAAAGTAAGCAATTCCTAGCACAGTTCCAGAAGCTAAAATGCATATGAACATGTTACATTTCCATGAGAAATGTCACAAGTATGATAACAAAAGAGACTAAGTAGGACACACTATGGACTGTTCATCACGTAGTAATGCTGAGATGAAGAAGAATTATTATATGTTGTGTACTTTTTAGGTGCTGTTATAAAATACCAACAATTTTCTGCTATGTAAAAGCACACTATAAACAGCATAACTACAAAATAAAGCAAAAAGCATCCATGAAGATACTGTAGAAGATTTTCACTAGTGTGCACTGTTCATATAGTTTGTTAGCAAATCTGTGCAAAATACATTAAAAATTTCACTGAGAAAGTAATTTAATTTACTATGGTTTAGATTATCTTTGAGCATAGGATTCATACCTGGATGTCTCTGTAGGACAGCAGCAAGTTTATTACAATGTCAGCAGACAAGACTTCAACACTATCCACTCGCTGTCGAATCCTTGCCAGCTCTGCTGCAAGCTCTTTACCCGTGTAGAGGGTACGAGCCTTCCTGATGTCATTCAGAATGGATTCCCGGAAATACTGGCTGGAGAGGAACAACTTCATGTCAGCAGTTTGGGACGGGTCCCTTCCATTTGTTTTTCTAGCCCTGCAGCTATCCCACAACGGGAAACATTTATCCCATGACATTTATCTCTCCGTGGGACATTTACTGATAGAGCAGTGTCAATGGAGAGATTTGGTCAATTTAAGATATTAATTATCAATTTGTCTCAATAGAAGGCAAAGCCTCACATCACCCTGAAGCAAGTGGCTGATATTTATATTGCCAGCAAGAATATACAAGTTTTACCCAGGAGTTAAAAAGACAACTCACCTTGAACTGGCCTGTGCCACCTTCAAGAGCTGAACAAATCGATCCACCAGAGGTAAGCATATAGGCCCAAGCAACGACTCAAAACTGGGCTGCATCAGTTCTGTCAGCCCCTTCATAAAACTGCTATCACAGCAGTACACCTTGTTATGTGGAGTTATCATATAAGGAACAAATATGTAGTTACCAGTGCACATCTGTAGGGAAACAAGGTGCAATATTTAGGGCAATTATGGTTTGACAAGCCTAAATATAAAACAACTACATATACTACCTGCAGAATTTCACCTATTAAAGGCAAAGGGAGATCTGCTGCTTACTTCAGCAAGACCAAGATTTGACCTATGAAGCCTGGGATTACATAAATTCAATTTTCATGTCAAATATGATATACACCTAAAATGTACTCTTTCAGATTTCTGAACTGCTTCCTGTAAGATGAGTCTTTTTTAGAAGCATCACATTTACCTTAAAATAGTCACCACCTCAGCTCAATAGCAAAACAATTCTGAGGACACACCCTAGTCACCCTGAAACAGCAGGCAGGCTCAAATGAAGCTGATGTACACTCTTTTCAAGGTGACTGATGTTCAGAAGAGAGCAAGCACTCTGTAATTTAGTATAGTTAGGCTCACAGAGGTAGAAAACAATAACACAAGTTAGTTGCCTCACAACAGGAAAACTGTAGAGAAAACTAATCCTCATTTCAACTTCAGAATTACTCAAGTAGTTTAACATAACAAAGACAAATTAAATTCCTTGCTATGTAGCAAACCTTCCCGACCAGCTGGACTTAAAACTATACATATTTCAGAATAATCACTTACAGAATGTCTTAACACTGCCAAACGGTATTGATTTTTATGTATCAATGTATGACAGACACTTTGCAAAAAAAATTAAAAAAAAAAAAAAAATCATTTAAGATTCTCTTCCAGGAAAGAGGGAGGCAAGTGGTGGTCCGTGTGTGAGTACAGACTTGAATATGTAGGAAGCTTGCTGAGTATTTGTGGTTCTGAAGGGTCTTAACTATGAGACAGCACTCTACCAAAATCAGGAGGAGTTCTGCCATTTGGCTCTTGAAGCTCAGACTCCACTACCAAAGTGGCCAGCAGCCCAGCAAGAAAAGCCTTAAGGAAGCAATTCTTGAGACTTATAATTTTGGTACACTAAATTACTTCCAAAGTTAATTACTTTCTGGTCAGCTGCTTCTGCTCTCCCAGAAGTCAATACAGCGACAAAGACATCACTTCAGAGACTCTCCTGGTACTCTGAGCTCCATGCACTGAGAGAGCAGCGACTGAACAGTTTTCAAATGCACAATACCAGCTATGTGCTTAAAACATGCATTTTAACATGCATTATTAGATCTTAAAATCATGGAAGGACTGAGGCACTCTAGTCTGTATAAATTTATGTGTACAGATAGGCCAGTAAACATTGTGTACAGATCAGTGAAGAGCACAAGAATTACTTTGTTTAATTACATCTATTATACTATGAAACTGCAAGATCTCACTATAAAGGCAATCCCATCCCCACTTCTGAGGGATATTGACAAACTCTGTAAAACTTAAAATTGATGCAGGCATTTACATGAGGTCCATTGAATTCAACTGACCCAGAACTTGGTTGGAGATTACTACATACACAGACTTGCACAAGGATTGATTTAGTCGTCCTCCTCCCCAACAACTGCCAACTCTTACGGTTGAATAGCTAGGACACATTTTTCTGTGCATGAGTGTAGCAATTCCAAAGGAAACTTGAGGACGTGGAAGTGTATGACAATATTTTTAAGAAGCAATTGAGTGTGCTGCTAGAACGCAAACTGCTTGTCTTTACAATGGAGGACAAGATGAGCTCCAGAGGTCCCTTCCAACCCCTACCATTCTGTGATTCTGTGAATGGACACTTCTGCTCAAGAATATGCTAGCACGTAAGGCATTCACACACTTTCAAGAGTGAATGGATGAACCTTTGACCCTGCTAAAACCTAATAAACCACACAGTCAAATGCAGACAGGAAATTACGAATTTGCTGGAACTAGTTTCAGCAATTACAGGACAAGGGTGGGCAAAGACTGGCAAAGGAGCCACTATTAAGCATAGGCAGACTATTCTCCAACTTTCCTTTTTTAAATAAAGGAGAAAAAGTTCAGGAAGTCAGAGCCAAGAAAAAGGGTGAAGTAGCTACAGATATCCTGGGGCAAGTATTTCACTTCCTAATGTTTATTCAGTGCATTAAAAATAAATTTAAGACTGCTTGCAGGAAGGCCTTGGCAGACCTCTGGCACACTGTTTCTAAAGCTCAGATCTTAATTAAAAATCAACTCTGAAAAGGGATGTTTAAAGCTTTATGAAATCCACAGAACACAAAGTTTATCCTGGCATAACGGTCAGGCCACCTACACAGCCAGTACTGGAGTTTTCATAGATAATTCTACAAGCAGAAAAACTACTCTTCATGCAGAGACCAAGTGCCTGAGTCCACTACTGAGCAAGAGCTCTTATAAACTGATCCTGAGTCCACCTTCTGTAGGAAGTAGGTATCTATTTCAGTGTAACAAGAGAGTCAGCAAATATTAGTTTACACGCACTTTTCCTGTTACCTGAGGGGAAAAATAAGCTGGTTATATTGTAAGTCTGCTACAGAAGACACCATAAACCCAGTAGCCTTTGGGAGCAGAGTACAAGGAAGACCTTAACAGTAAAGACCAAAGAAACCACCATGTGGGAAGAAAACAGAAGAAAATAAAATCAATGCACAGTTGTTCAGAGGGCCTCCAGGGTCTTCAGGGAATAATCTCAGGACAGAATCTCACCTTGATCCTTGGTAGCAAGTAGCATGGGAACACAGTGGCCTTTCCCTCAGCCAGGGCATTAATTTGGTTGTTAACTTAACCTAGACAGTTATGTTTTGTGGGATGCTCTGCATCTCTGAAACCTCTCAAATTTGTCTGAAATTCATCAGACAGACAAAACAGGCAGATACAGAAAGAGGGTGGAGGATGAAAAGAACAGTACAAGCTCTTAAGTTTCACTTCCTTAGGAAATAGGCTTTTTTAAAAAAAACTCCACATGCAGTAAAGAAAGAAATATAAGAAATATTTATCTCAATTTCACTTTTCACTTTTCTAGCTAAAGAGTACATTAGATATTTTAACAGCTGAACCTGACAAAGGTAGACATGCAGTAGCTCTGGTGGCAAAAGGAAAAAAAAATACCAAAAGTTATATATTATTTGCTAAGGGTGGAGGTGGAACAAAAATAACAATAATGGCAAGACTGCTCTTGTAGAATATAATCTATGGTCTCCCACTATGGAGAAACATATTTTGCCACCATCACAAATCTAACTACAAAGAGCCCAACGCCAACTGCATTTGAGCAATGATTGGGATGGGAGAACAAGAGGACCAGGCAGTGAGGACAGACTTAGCCAAGGAGCTGCTCCAGTGTCCGACAGCTCTAAGCCTTCTACCCCAAAGCAGAGTATGGCACACTTCTTTCCTCATTCCCAGGCTATGCCACTTCAGTCTCAGCTGCTTTTACTTCCTTCTACCTTTTACTTCCTTTACTTCCTTCTCACCTTTCTTTGTCAAAAAAGAAGTTGCACTAACTTAAGTCACAAGGGATCGGGCGGTCTTTGACACACGCTTCTTATCTGCCCACACATTGCTTTGCATTTTGACTTAGTGCATGTTATGCCACTTGGAAGTTTAAATATATTCCACTTATCCTATTATAAGTCTGCCCTGTAACACTCCATCCCAACTCTGATCTCAAACTCTGATATTCCTTCCCAACCCTAATTAACTTAACTTTAGAATCTAAGTTTGCTGAGCACCCAAGACAAAATTGTTGTTTTCCTTTGACCCATTCCTCTGACTTGCCATACCATGTACAATGAAAGTAATAGAATCAAGGCATACAAGAAAACGGGCAGGTTTTGGAGAAGTAACACCTTAAATCCAATTGCAATATTCTCAGTTATGACAACACCCTTTAAAAAACATGAGTAGTGTAAAGGGGCTTCAAAAGTGGGCAGGAATAGACCTCCCCAATCAACAACAGATGCACTAAGTTTCATTTCCCAGCTTTCTTTATAAATCACTTATTATTTAAGGTTCAAAAGTTCAAATTACACTAATGAAAGTTACAAAGTGATTGCAGCTCACCCGAGTTGTAAGTTAAAAGGCATTACTGGAAACATCAAGGGCTGGGGGACAGACCATGAGTGTGCACACAGACAGTTACTATGGTTCAGCCTAATGCACAAGAGCTCAGGACATTAGATAAGGTAAACTTGGCCTGAGCCCTCAGATCAGCTGAACTAGTTATATCTAGGAGATACAAACATACATATCTTTGAAGGCTTTGGGCCAGCACACTCAGTACCTGGCAACATCAGACCACCTTCTGAAAGACTATCTGTGTTATAGCCCATTTCATCAAATCAGTCAGACTAATCAGAAGCAGAAGTACCAGCTGGAGCCAGCTACACATGCAGAAATGCTTACCACAAAGTGGCAAGATCTGTAATTAATTTTTGCAAATGTTTTAATTGGTTTATATTTTTCTAATGTCCCTTCCTAACTTACTGTGCAAAATTAAACAATTGCAGAGCGTCTGTAATTTCAGTTTAAATACAGCCATAAGATTGTCTTGATAGCTCTACAGTTATGGAATTTAAGACTATGCTGCTCCTAGCTGTATCTCTGGGTCACTGGAACATTAAGAACTTCCTTCGTGTTTGATATCCTTTCTCAGCTTCTGAAAATAAATTAATATAGCAACTATTTACATTTAAGAGATAACAAAAATGCATATAGTTACATCTTGATCACAATAAGAATATAAACCAGGCCTTCTTTCAATGTCTCTCTCTGATACAGAACTGTTGCTTGTGACAGGGGTAGCTTTTTGCAAATTCAATTTGAAGACCACGTCTTATTAAGAAAAAACATCATGCAATAAGGTAAACATTCTCTCCCCCACAAATACATTTGACATAGTACAGAAGATTTTTCTCTGGAAGTTGTACAGAATAAGAAGACACAGTGCTATACAAACGAGCATCTGAGTTCTGACCAATTAATTATCAAATCTTAAATTTTACTTCAAAAGGAGGGAGAAAATCTGAAAAATCCCAGGGAATCAATGGTGTACAGTCCTCTTGATTCCCTGCTCTGTTGGAATCATTTAACAGTCAAATACCCACAAACAGAAGAAAGCTGCCTTCAAAGACAAGAAGGGTCAAAGAAAACAAAAATCCCTCAAAACAAAACCACCATTCTTTACTCATGGATGGGAGAATCTACCAGAATCCCTTCCACTTGCCTAAGCTTCAGGTCAGCATCCAATGTAACTTTTCTTTTTTTAAATAAATAAAATCAGTTGACGTAATAAAAA
>NW_010288981.1:6444-7304 GCF_000700745.2 Antrostomus carolinensis | reverse complement strand
CTCTCCTCCAATTAATAACAGCTTTTTTGCATTTCTCCTACTATTTCTTTCAAGAAATATATGCTCTTGTTTCAATTCTTCTGATGAAATTTTTCTTAAAGGTAACTCTCTGACTGCACATGCTGTTGCATGTAGCAAGCAGATGGCAAAATCCTAAAACAAGTTATTAAATCTATTCCCTCCATCCTCCAAACACACAGTAAATCAACATGTACTGATGTTTTAATGAACACAGACTCAGTTTGGTTTACTTCAAATCCCACTCACATGAATTGATTTTGCTATTGATCTGAAAAGGAATACAAGGAAGCCTCACACCTCAAATGAACTGAAGCACAGGGACTGGGTCTACTCTTTAAATACTTCCTATTTTCTTTGTGAATATATTCTTTATATGCACAGCAATAACATTCTGTTGCAACCATCACACACCCTAAGTGCTTGTTAAAAATCAGCATATACTCTACATGGTCCATATTCACATAGGAAAAAAAGTTACAACTTTTTCCAAGGGAAGTATGTGCCAAATATGTTAAAGAATAAAAAAAAAAAAAAAGTGAACAAGAGATAGTGATGTGTCATAAATAACAAATACCACAGTTCTCAATTAAATATTTACTGAAGGTTACTACATAGTATTTTTACATACTTGGGTACCAAAAATCAAACTGCCCTTAAGTCATTTGTCAGTTGGGTGAGGTGTATTAGAAATATTTCCCCCTCCTTCCACAGTGAAAGAGATTGATAGCTAAAGACATCCTATGGGATCTACAGCCTTCTGGCAGTACATACGTGGAGGCTCCAAGCTCACAGATGCCTCTGGCAATCCTTACCTAGCATCACTCATTCTCACTCCTGCT
>NW_010288981.1:0-6430 GCF_000700745.2 Antrostomus carolinensis | reverse complement strand
CTGCTGAAGGAGCACCACACCAAACTGTCTCCTGAGCTACACCTTAATCAGGAGGCAGTTAGGAAGGGCTGTGGAAAACAAGTGAAAAATCAATCTCTGATCCCTCCAAGTGTCAGAAAAGGAAAACACCAATGAGAGTCTCCAGCCATACAACATTAACCTTCTTGCTTAACTGCTATCACCTGTCAGCTGCCCAGCAGAATGGTTCCCATTGCCTCCTGGTCACCCTTCCGACCAGGCCAGCAGCTGTACCACGGTCTCACACCCTGAGAGCCTCCCTATCACTCCAACCTGGTGCAAGCAAGCATCTTGCACTGGAAGGTGAGCACTGTGTCCAGGTGCTACTTACTGCAATTGGTTGCAAACCATATGTATAATGCATGCACATTAAACTTCCTCAGATTCAGCAAGAAGTTAATTATTTAAAAAAAAAAAGTAAAAAAAACTGAATACATGGCTATTTGGACCTGCAGCTTTCTCTAAGGTTAATAAGATTCAAACCGGGAAGAACTAGGATGAAATAAAAATTGGTGAACTAAAACAAGCAAAGTACAGCCATGTACTGTAACCTTTATACTAACATCTTGTGACTGAAACTCTTTACTAGTAATTTCTAGAATGCCTCTGCTGCTTGGTAGACCTCAAAAATCAGATAACAGCAAAAAAATAAACTTAAGTTTTCAAATACCAAAGTAACTGCCTCCTGTCAAAGTATCACTCCCTGTAAAAATGTATGGTTTTGGTATTACTGCAACATTTGGAAAAGGCCCAACTGAACAGCTATAAAACCACATATAACAGGAAATGAGCCTATGTTATCTTGCGCTGCTCTGCCCTGTCAGGCTCCAGGCAGTTTATCCCAGCTATGCAACATTGTATTATCTATTATTAGGAAGCACAAAAATCCAGCCAGAACAAAGAACTTAACAGTTGGTAATGCATTTTTTTTTTCCTCCCCACTAGTTTTAGGGATACAAGGTTCAGGAAAAGCAAACACAAAGCATTTCAGTGAGACCGACATATATAGATACACACACACACACACACACACTTGTTTTGCAGCCTTTTTAATCCCCCGGTGCCTGGGATACCATTGTCCTTGTTACAGCTGATGTTCACGTACTATTAAAAAACGTGTTCTAGAAGAGCAGGACTAAACTCCTGGTTTATTCATATGTGATTTTCATTTTTTCATATTTGCAGCCTCACATAATCATTCATATGACTATTTTTGGTACGGGTGGGCATCGCAGTCACAGCCTCTCAAGAACAGCAACTTTGTCATAGCCATTTATGCTAGAGTCTTACAATTTATGAAGAAACATGATTTTCACTAGGAATTATATTCCATTTCAGTAGGAATTATATTCAATGGTTAGGCATGCACCAGCATTGTAAAAAGTATACTTCCAGGTAATTTGGCTGACATCATGCCAAAAACCAAGGTAAAAAGAGGGGGGGAAAAAAAAAAAAAAAAAAAAAAAAAATCAGTGGCAGAGTTGCTAAGCCAGTTTCACTGACTTCCCTGTTCTAATCCCTGGGAAAATACTTCCTCCCAGAAAAGATGTTATGTGGGTGTGCTTGAAAACATCTAAGACTCTCAAGGAACACATTCTTTTTGTGGTATACACTGAAACCTTTCTAAAAGCAATGAAAGACAGTTTCACAGCCACCTATCCAAATTTAAATGGAAAACAGAACAAACAGATGAAGGCCAAGTTATCTTGGGTTTCAGAGACTGTCATTTTAAAACAGGACAAGACGACAACATCTCCCCTTTATTGTACTGTACCAGTCATCTCCTGCTGGTTTCCTGCTAACAGAGTTCTCCCCCCTGTCCTGCCAGGGCCATTACATTAGTCACACATCATTTTCCTTAGATCCTGGGCCCCCAGAACAAAAATACAGAATGCAATACATTCATTTACAAGAAAGGCCTTACTGTTCTCTTTCATTTTGCGTAAAGGCCTAACTGATCATTTACCCCACTTTCATTAGAGAAAAGCAAGAGGTTTTTAGTCTAGCATGTCATTCACAGCATTTGGTGAGTCTCTGAAAAACACTTTTTGGTCAAGAATTATACAGAAATTTTATATGGAACCTGCTTTGTTGTTTGGTTGGGTTTTTTTTAATGGAAAAAACCCAACAAACCCTTAAAATGCAGCATTAGGGTCAAAGCTTGCACTGGTTTTCAAGCACCTTTAGAAACTCTATCAGCTATAGTACATAGCTGCATCCTTTTCAAAGAATCATGGTTCATACTGGTACAAGACAGTACTTAATCAATGAATTGCACTGTTAAATAAAAAAGTAAAACCAAGGGTACTGCAGTTTTTATGGCAGTTTTAACACTATGGGAAATAAAACCTGACTAATTTCTAAAATTAAATACTTTATATGCCCCTTGGGAAAGTTTATCCAAATATGTGGAATTGTACAGCATACACATAGCACCTCAGGATTCTACACAGCACTGACTAACCACTATAAAATTATATCTTAGCATACATGGCTACCAGTAAGTCCTGAAGTGAAGCCAAGAACAACTCAACATGCCAGGTATATATTCTGATATGACAGGCTCTCCTGCTCCAGATCAAACCACATTGAGAAAGCAGTGTTCTCAGTGTCATAGGTCTGCCTCCCTTGAACTTGGGAGTGAAAAAGGGAAGGGGGATTTGCAAGGCCAACCTCAGAAACCAGAGGGATGCCAAGGTGCAGAAACCTACAGTTTAATAACTGGCAGTCATAGACAGACCACTGGCATCTGTACTCCATTAGGACTAACAGGCTCCAGGACTCAACTTCTAGAAATAAATACATACACACACTCTCTCTTTGTAAATATATATATTTTCATAGCCATGTGTTTCTAAAATGAGCATCAGTTTCCAAATAACTCTCCTTTTCAACAGAGTATTTTTTAAAAACACTAAAGAACACTGTACAGAAAAGGGCAAAGGGCAACAGAAAAAAAAAAAACCCACACCACCAAAATGACTGATGTAAATGGTGTGTGAAAAAACATGACAGACAAGTAAAGGCAGCAAGGAAAATACCATTGATAGATGGAGGCAAGGTAAGAAGTGAGCCTGGTACCTAGCAACAAAGTGATATACAGAGATTTGCTGCTAGGATTTCCAGAATTCTGAATCTAACTCCATAAAATGCAGTAGAAGAGTGTTGAATTATTCAAGTAGAAAATATAAGATAAACAACATTAAATGGAACAGAAGTTTGGAATGTCTAGAATTCAACTGGCACCCAGAAATCATACTTACATTATTCTTCTGGCAAATAATTTCCTGGAATAAAAAAGAAAAAAAAAATAATGTTGATAGCACTGAACAACTACTAGGAAAGATATCTGATCAGTATGATCTGCTAATATGAACATTTACAGACACACGACAGGCTGGTTGGTAGACGTTTTCTATACAGGTCAAATCAATATAAATCAAGTATTGTCTCAGGAGAGACAAAATTACTATGGAATCAAGTAGATACATACATTTTATCTATACACAGAAGCATATGTACTGTATGCATCTGTATAACCTATATATATGTATATAACATGTACATACCCCTCCCTATATAAATTTTCCTAGAGGGCTGCTGTCCAAAGGTTGACTATTAATACACATCTACTTATATTTGAAAAGTTAAATATAGTAAGTAACATTTTGCTGCCAGCAGAAGAAACTGTGAAGAATAGCAAGAGAAGTATTTCTGTGAAGTTTTAAAATATTCCAAAACTGGTTGAAATTAATATTGCTCTAATAAGTCTGATGCAAAGAACGTATCTTCACATTTTAAATATAAAGTTTCAGAGAACAAGGAGTACACATGGATGGAATGAGCTGGTTCTTGCACACTGATCCTCATGGTACAGCAAGAATGTGAACCACTTGTGAAGTGTGACCTCGCTTTCAGGCAGATTTGTCATCAAGTTCTGAACCCAGTAACTGATAACCCTGCCAGATTTATCAGACGTGCTACACCTCTGCCACTGTGACCGCTGAGCAGCTTCACCTACACCACAGCATTAAAAACAGAGTGCCAAACCAAGGCGCCTCGGACTTTCCATGTTGCATAAGTCAGGCTTCCGTAAAACTGCTCTTCCCCCTGTTTAGAGGGCATATTTTACAGGACTCTTCTTGCTAGCTTTCAAAGCATGGGACATAAATATCTAATCAAACCCCCTGTCATGGGCAGGGACATCTTTCACTAGACCAGGTTGCTCAAAGCCCTGTCCAGCATGACCTGAATCTTCACATACAGGAACATTCCACCAGCAAGAATTTACCTACATTGCTTTGTACTCCACTTAAATCACATACTGCAGTTGTGTATTTCTTACATTTTCATGATCATGTTCAGTTTTTTAATTCACTACCTTCTATACAAGGTTAAAACTGCACACACACTCCTGCATTGCTTCTACTCTATCTACTGGCTGTAACAAATACAGGAACAAACATTGCCTCAGAAAATGCCCAGGCATGCCTGTATCTACTTTTTATAGGCAGTTACTAAATTCCATGGAAAGGGTCTTGCTCTCTGATAACTTTCTTGCAAACAATCAAAAGCAGAAACATGGGCCTCATTCAAAGCTAAAGGAAACCAAAGAGAGTCTTTCAGTGAGCACTGTACTATGTCAACTGGGCCATCCAAGTCTCCCTGCACAGAATTGGGCTTCCACTGACATCAGTGGGAACCCTGCATGTGACCCGTTTGCAAAGTCCAGCTCCTAAGCTAGTAAAAAGTTCCCCCAAGTGCCCAAGGAAGCCTGGTACCTCACTCCAAGTGATTTTCAGTGGGAGTTGGGTATTTGGCTCCTTACTCTGTACAACAAAATTCTGCTTTGCTTATACTGTAGATCACTGTATTTGCAAAATTGAGTTCAATCCACAGATAGGTCTTTTGTCATTTGCAGTTTTCTTTTTAGGACTTTCCTCTGTATACTCTGCGTTGCAAAAAGAAAGGAAATAATTGGATTGCAACCAGTTCAGTTGGCCAAGAGCAGGGGGAAGAAACTGAGTTACTCAAGGTATGTCCCTCCCAATAGAGGGCCAAGCTGCAAATAACAGGACAGAATCAAAACCAAATATCCTACACTAGCCAGAAGCAGTGGAAGCAAATCCTTCAGGAGAGGCAGCAGCACCCAGATTGCAGTCTGACTCACCAAGATGCTTACTAAAATGCTACTTTTCAGCAATGCCTAGAATGGAAGTGCAATAGCATAAACCACCTCCTGATCAGAGCCAATGAATCTGAGGGAGGGGAAGTAACTGAAAAGACTGCCATCCAAGTTGTCTACCCTCCCCCATCCCCAAGAAGTTAAATCTTTAGTAGAGTTAGCAGGAAGAAGCAAGTATCAGCTCCTTGCCTGACACAATTTGGACCCATAGATTATCTTAAACCACCATCTTGCCTTAAACCAACCCACTGTACTGTGAACTGCGTCCCTGAGAACTAGGCACAAGTTTTGTTCTTACTACCTCTGCTAAGCTGCTGGTAATCTCCAGCACAGCAATCCTGCAGGTACCTGATATAAACAGCTGTAACTCAGCGAGACATACCAGAGGCCACCTGGGGCCCCATCAGGTTTGGCCAGATAACTGCTACTTTACACAGGAGTTAAAAATTAAGAATTATTTTGCTGCTCCACACATGCTACCATTCTCAACCATAATTGTTATTATTATAACAATTTACCCCAAACACCAGTAATTCCGTTGAATGACAAAACCATGTATTTCATTTCTCATCTGAAATTTGTCAAACTTCTGTATCCATAAAGAGCCATTTAACACCTAGGTATTTAACTGGCTGTGATAAAAGTAATCTAAATCTACCTCTTGGGAAAAATAATTGAGTTTTTCAGCATTTCACTGCGGCCATGCCTCAGAATATTTTTGCTATTCTTCTGTGAACCACAAGTGGCATCTGTATTTCCTATGGAAACTGACAGCTCCTTTCAAGAATTGGAACAACCTTCCCTCCCAAAAACACCCCATTTTTCCATTCAGATTTACCTTCAGTGACTGCAGAGACTCTGCATTTGTATCACAGTAGAGGATAATGTTGTTAGCCATGCTGAAGCTCTCCCTGACTCCCAGGTGGTAGAACAGGGAAGGCTGACGGAAGGCATCACTCATCTCTACAACAGCAATATCTGCAGAAAGAAATGAAAAATTCATTGTCAATGCCACACATTTCTTACAGTCAAATACTTCTAGGCTGTGCCTCTTCACACAATTTGCTTTGATAAGAAGATCTGATTTTAAGTAGGCAATAAGAGATCTAGAGGGATTTCCCCATTTTAGCCATTGTGTCTTAATTTTGAATATAGTCAGCAGGATGTGGTTTAATTTTTTATCTTTTCTTTCTTCCTTCCTCCCCAACCTTCTCCCCCCCACCCCCT
>NW_010288980.1:14122-14998 GCF_000700745.2 Antrostomus carolinensis | reverse complement strand
CCATACTTGTGAGGGGAAGGACTGTCCTGAATAGAAGTAGGTGTGGTACCTAGAGGAGACCATTGACCTGAACAGAAGACGACCGTCAGCCTAAACACAGGACAGACAGAGGGAGAGCTTCATTGTACAGAGAGAGAGTTTTGTTGCTAGAAAGAAGGATAAAGATCCACACCCAGTTCAACCTCATGGAGTAGGAGAAGACAAAGGAAGTCCCATGCAGCTCATGGAGATTCAACGGCAGAGCAGAGACCCACGTGTAGGCCATGGAGGACTCCACACTGGAGCAGAGAAGTTGAGCCTGAGGGCAAGTGTGACTGGAATTGGGACCCCAAGAGTTACTCGCTGCCAGAGTGAGGATAGACCCCCAGAGTGGGGGGTGAGTCTGCAGCCCATGGATGTCCCCATGCCAACGCCAGGAGCTGAGCCCAAAGAGGTCCGTGACTCCATGGGAAGCTTGCTTTGGAACATCTTGTTCCTGGACTTTCATGCCAGGAAGAGCAGCAGAAGTGAACTGAGTGTAACCCCATCCCTGTCCCCTGTGCCTCTGCAGAGGGAAGGTAGAGAAATTGGGAGCAAAGTGATTTGAGCCCAGGAAGGGAGGGGTAGGGGAAGGTGTTGTAAGATGTGGTTGTTATATCTAGTTAGATGAATGGAAATGAATTAAATTGATTTTTCTTCCCCAAGTTGAGTCTGTTCTGCCTGTGACCATAACTGGTGAGTGAGCTGTCCCTGTCCTTCATTCCTAGTCCTGTGGCCCCTTTGCTGTGTCTTCCATCCCATCTCACCAGGCGGGGGGAGTGAATGCAGGATCACATGGTCCCGCTGTAGGTCAAACCACCACAACATAGCATAAATAAGACCTTGTTTACATAAAAC
>NW_010288980.1:0-14072 GCF_000700745.2 Antrostomus carolinensis | reverse complement strand
TTCTTCCTGATCAAAGCAAAAGTGTATCTGGAAGTTACATATTTATGTTCAGAAAGCAGAAAAATAAATAAGAATGTTTAAATAAAAAAATAACAAATATGTTGATTTTACATTTCATATTACTTTATAGGTCAGTATTTAGTAATTCAGATAGAACTATTATTGCACGTATAGTAAAATTATGAGAATAAGGTGCATAAGGAGCCCACTAACTACTGTCATCCAGTTTGGGATTTTGTATGTGTTTGTGTGTGTGTGTGTGTGTGTGTGTGTGTGCTAAAGATTACCCATGCTGGCACAGATAGATAGCAAAAATTTCAAGTGAGTTATTCCAGCTGTGAAATAAAGGGGGTTGGGGGTGTAATAGCTATTTTCTGTGTCACAGACTGATTTTTCAAATATACTAAAACTTACCCCTTAAGCATGGACCTTTAATTTACTATTTTGCAGGCATATATAAGGCAATGGGTTGCAGCACTTTAAATCCAGGTGTGAAATTTTTCAAATATTTTCTGCCTGTCATCTTATTTCATTGGCAATCTGCATCGATAGCTTTACACTGTATCTTGCAATACTATATTTGGATTAGAGATGTGCCAACACTGGAATATTCAGGGGTTTAACAAGGTCATGCTGAAGAAGAGCATGGAATGTTCTTCTAAAGCAATTGCTTTTTTGATTTGGGAATACTTCATTGACAGGGTTCTCTTACACAAATAATTATATTTATATTAGCTTTATTCAGTCATAATGTGCTTTAAGCACCACATGTTGTCCTCGGAGAGAGATTACAGTTTTTCAAAAGTTAGATCTTTTATTTGAGTTTCTTAGTTATCACATTCAATTGTTTAAACTGAATGGTAATTTTACTTTTAGACCTTAGTTTTACTTTGAAAAGAGGGGTGTCTTTCAGTGCTTTCCCTTTCCCCCCCCACCCTTTCACCTCAAATCAAGGACAAAAAGGTTTAGCTTCTGTTATGACAGCATCTGTGCTAAATGCATTTGACTCCCAGTTTGCTTTCTTTTTCCCCAAGGAAGTGAGAAATGGGAGTAAGCAGAATTTTAAAATTATTCTTTGAGTGCATTTGTGTGTGAGGCAGAGAAGTAATGAACAGGAAAGATCTGAGGAATGATAACCACTAAATGTTGAGACTAAAACAGAATATGAGAATGTAAGAATATCTGGTTTAGGTCAGACACAACCATTGCTCCTGTATCATGTCTCAAAATACAGCTAAAAGGGAAAGACTCATAAAGGGTAGAATAACAATTTATATGAAGCTTCCCCACAAATATTCTCCCAGAGTCCTATCATTTGTTGTGCAGAACTCTCAGAATCACATTTTAATCTTAACTTGTCCAAGTTCCCCGTGGATCTGTGTAACCTCTCAGCATCCACCTCATCTTGTCACAAATGTCATAACAACTTGTTATTTGTATTTTTCTGTCTATTACCTAGGAAAACACTTAAAAAATTCAATTCCCTGCAAAAGAGGAATTAGCCATATTTCTAGAAAAAACATGCAGTAATGAAATATAACATATACGGATCTCTTGTGCAATGTGCACAGTTCTGTAGAGCAGTGGTTGGTCTGTTGCTATGTCTACTCATTATTAACCAGGTTTCAGCATGCTCACTGTGAAAGTCCCAGCTCGGTTTGACGTGCCTTGGGTCCCCCAGGAACTTTGCATGCACAAAGAGAAAGAGGACCATGATGCATTCATCTGTGCATACATACAGTCTGGGCATAGCAAATGTAAGTTTGGAGCATGGATAAGAATCCTTTTCTGTTTATAGCTTTTGGTGGGCTAAATTGCTACTGCCTGCAGGGACTGTTGATGCCAGAAGTTAGTGAAACTTGCTGAAAACATGCAGTATACCCATAAACAATGGATAAAAAAACCCAGGAAAAACAAATAAACCACTGTCCCTGAAATACTTTCCTAGCAATACAATTGGCATATTGGTCATTGCTGAAGCACTTCCAGATTCAGGTCATTGCACCTAAAATGAACCAAATTCATGTAGCGATGCTTTCCTAACCTGGTTTGTTCTGACTTACTGGCGAGTTGGTAGGAATGATCCTGTGGTCAGTTCAGGAGCTCAGTGGGTCTGAAGCAGCAGTGACTGCTGGTAAGGAGATGAGGGGAATTACAGTTTTGGCAAAAAGCAGCTGTGTTCCCAGTCACTCCAACCATCTTTGGCCAAATTTGTCTCTGCAAAATTAGGACAATAATTTCTTATTATGTGTTACGAGGCTTCTAAACACTACACAGCTCAGTAACACAAAAGTACATAAATTATTCTTCTCTGCATTGTTACAGTTCTTTTTATATTTGCAGTCTATTTAAATTGAAACCATCTCAGGAATTTAAAACATCCGTAAATGTGATCTCAGACATGTTAAATAACAAACAACTTTTTTTTCTCCAAAAATTGTCTATAAATTACCATGAGAAACAAGCAATACTTATACCACCTCCCGTGATATTTATGAGTAGGAGTCAACTGATTTTGTGGAATTGGCAGTTCTAATCAGTGCTGTTCTGCTGTAAGAGTGAATTATCACAAGGCTCAATACTTGATGTAAATTTATCTTTACAAAGCATTATCAGTGACAAAACTGTAAAAAAAGAACAGAAAATGACACAAAACCATTTTACTTTGTGCCAAAAATATAATGAGATCTGAAAATGGCAACAAAAACTAATCCATTTTGTGACAAATCTAAGATTTTAATCTTACAGAAGGACCTCCTTAGAGCCATATATAAAAACTATTAAAATACTGTTGAAAAGAACAAATGGAATTTTTTTTCCAGAGGGTGATCTGCATGTGGACAAAGTGCAGTGTTATTAATGGTCATAAAATAATTTGTAAATATTTTAAACACAAGTATTAACAGATCTCAAACTTGGCAAATGTTCGCCTTTGTAGGAAATTGAATTCTAGAAATATGTTTTCCTTGATACTAGACATAACACTGTAATTAATGAATTGTTTGTTCAGTTTGACTGAATGTTTAGGTAACCTTGTCAAATTGATGAAAAGTCAGGAAATGCAGAAAATTAATGATAAGATTTTAAGGGCATTGTGCATTTCTACATTGTCCTTTAACATGACACACTTTGTGATGGAAGTCCTACATTGACAGATTTTTGAGAGTTTCATTTATTGTGTAAATAATGGATACTAAATTACAAAGCTGATAATAAAAAGGCATAAAAACATAGCACTATGACCCTAACTCTGATATTTTTAATTCCTTTTTTTGTCATTATTGCTTTTATATGAATTGCATACTGATTGTACTGATGGACACTATTTAAGGTCTCAGGCACTGCTCAGCAAGTACTGTTAAATATAATTCATATCAAGAATTAGACATACGGACAGCATGTGTCTGTTTGCCTTCTTCTGAGAAGGCAAATAGCTGTGTACTCTTATTGTTCCACTCCTGATGTTGCAGAGGAGCAGAAGAGGAAGAGAGTCAGTTCCTGCAATGTCATTCATGGACCTGTTAGAGGACAAATATAAATGTAAATTAAGCTTGCCGTTTTCAAGAGATATCAAAACCTATTTTTTTAATTTATTTTCTTATAAGACTGACTTCACCCCGCTGTGGATCTGTAGAATTTTTTTGTCTGTGTCCTGGTCAAAACTGTCTAGATGAAGTTGCTAATAAACACCTTTTTCCTATTTCCCTAAATTCAATACTAAATCTCTAAACCTCCTGGAGGACTGATGGAAATTAATTAAGTGGATAAAACTGGAACTTTACTCCTCCTTTTCCACCTAATTAAATGTGTTTTTTCCTAACTCTTAGCAACTTTAACTAGCACAGTTTGTCAGTTACAGCTCTTCCTTTCTGGTATGTTTTGCCTCTCCCCACTTTACTTTTAAACTATAACTGATTTCCAGCAAAAAAAACCTCTCATTTTTATCTTCCTGTTACCAGACTGTTACAGGAAACTCATCAGTGAGAAATATGATCGATGACAACAGAAGGAGCAAAATCCCTGTAATTGTCTTGTGGCACAGCTTAGCCATTTAATGTCCTAGAAGCTTTTTGTCCCTTGGCTGACTGGGTTGTTAGGGTCCCAAGGCTGACAATGGGCACCCTCAAAGCCTTCTGCATGAAGAGTGGACTGTAGCTCCGTAGAGTTCGCCAAAACTAGTATTGAGATACTACCACTTCTGGTTTTAGTTTTGTTGTTATTGCTAAACACTATAACCGTGATCTGCTTGGTAACACAGTGACCTTTTGCCAGTGACATAGAAAAACTGCTAAATAAACATGTACCTTAGAATATCTGAGAAGCTGTATTAACTTTGACAGGACTAACGCTTCTAAATGTTAAGTACTTGCTCTGGGGTGTTGAGTGAGGATTTCATTGTGCCTGATTCCTGAAAGGGAAAATGTGTACATACATACATATAGATAGGTAGAAATAGATATGCACTAATGAAGATAAGGCGTAGTCAATTCGCCCTTTGTTCTGCTCTGAAAAGAACAAACACAGTGTCACGAGACTGCCTACAAAAATCAGCAATTATTTCAAACCAGCTATTCAGCATCAAGCTTATGGGCATTTTTGTATCTTTCACAGGTGCTAAAACTTCAGAAATGAGATCTCCCTGGTCATGGTTATGATGCTGCAGGGACATCAATAAGCATTTGTATGTACTGAGTCCTTTCATGTGGCAAATATACAAAAAGCCAGGTTTAACTTTTCTGCCAAGAGACTAATTTACACTGAAATAACATCAGTTACAAGAATGATACGAGGTCATCCAGGAATGTATTCATACCCATGATCCTTTCTCTTTCTATGTGTAACTGTAATGCAATGGCACATTGCTTCTCTTTTCTGACCTGTCTTGTCCTATGCTTCCCACTCATAAGTCATTGAAGTCTCCAACACTGCTGTCCTGAGGCTCTTGCACCCCTAGAATCTGCTTTTACCACTTTGCTTTCTGTCTTAATTAAGAGTTTTACATTACTGAAGTGATACTTATTGTACTAAACAGCCAAGCCCGGTAATTAGAAATGGCTCTCTTTTATTGCGGGGACAAAGTCAAAAAGCAAAAGCACAGTGCTGGGCACTTGACACAAGTCAGAGGCACGCCGAGGAAAATACCTTATTCCCTTATATACATTTAAGATTGCATCAGCCACATACATATTCATTTTAGGGTTGAGTTATTACAACTAGTTCCGAGAAGAGGCAGAGTTATTCTAATTACTTTGGGGGAACTTATTAGCATAAGTTCCCATCTTTTTGCCCACGTGCACTGCCAACTGGTGGTCCTGTAAGGGGTCTTCAAGAGGAAGGCCCATAGTCTTCTTCAAAGTGAACTCTTCACCTTCGATGAGGAGTGTTGAGTTGGCTGGACTTCAACATGCAGGACTGGTTCTCTCCGGATGGTGGGTGTGGTGGCACCAGGCTGTTATCTTTACAATTTCTCAACTCTTTTTGGGTTAATCCTTTTAGGCATCTTTATCTAATCTCCCTTATGATAGCAAAATAATTATAGCAAGAGCCAATGACACCCTCCCCCATCTTTCACACTTATTCATTGTACTTCGTTAATCCACAATTTTGTGGAAAAAAAAATAACCTGAACAGCAAACCCTACTTTTGCTTTTGCATGCTTCTTGTTCAAATACATTATAAGCTAGACTTTTGTCCTTAACCTGAATCAGGAAAACTCCTCTGATATTAAGCAAAAGTGTTCCTACTCATTTATGTGACATTTCTCAGAAAAAAAAAAAAAAAAAAAAAAAAGACTACTAATTAGTAAAAGAATTTTTCTGACTTTAAATCATTAATCACTTGAAATCTAATTCAAATGTATTCAGCGAATGACCCAGTTTATAATACTTGAGGAAATGAAAGATCATAGGGAAAAAGAAAAAATTAAAACAGCAAGAGGGAAGGTTGAGGTCACCTCAGTGCTAAAGGTGGAATCTTGTATTTGAAATACAAGATAAAATGTCAGGCTTGACCACATACAATTTTGCACAGTCACAAAAACCACCAAGTCTGAAGGCTCATATGCCTTTGTCTGCGATGTGGCCAGTAACGTCACAGATGTGTTCATAGAATCACAGCTAAATAATTCTCCCTCACTTTTAGCGTCCAACAGCTTCACAGGCTGGGTTTATGGTGTTGGTGCAGAAGTCTGAGAAACAAATACAAGATAGGAACTTTTGCAAACTTGCCTGAGACTTACTGATGAAATGTGACAAATGAAGCATTTCCTGAAGGGATGGGTATTAACATTTTACTTATTGATGTATTAATGTGAAACAAATTGAGATTAAAGTATAGGCTTGGACCTACGCTCAAAATGCAGTTCATAGGTACTACTGTGAATAACTCATGTAACATATTGACAAGGATATTGTGGAGTAACCTAATTAATGCTCTATACTAATTAAACTTATTCTGTTCATGATATACATTCAATTTTATTTTTTAATGCAAAATTAATGTAATTTTTAGGCTATATTCCATATTTTATATTGGGTGAATTAGTTATATGGGGATTGCTTTTATTTTTTCCTAGATGTCTTTTCAAGCTCTTTTGGCATCACTCCTTGGCATGTAGGAATTTAGAAACTGGTTTTCCATGGATTTTGCATGTTAGGATTTTAAAACAATTTTCCATAAATGCTGATATCATTAAAATTAGATAAATGAAATATTTGTGAAATCAATAAAAAGCAGTGGTCAGTCGTTATTGTTTTATGCAATTTTAATTTTCTGTGAACTGGCTTCCATGAAACTAAAGATGTTCATCTTCATCTATGTATGTGGGATAAAAATCTGTGACCTTTCAGTGGATTCTGCATGAAGGCATCTGAAAATTCCAGGTAGTTTTATTGAAAAAATACAAACTGTAGAAATGTGTTGAGTTAATTATAACCTTGAATCAGTTCTAAATACATCTGAGCAAAGTATGTAGCCTAGGGTAGGAGGCTAGGGATGGGAAATGGCTAGCTCTCTGCTGAGCACTGGAAAGGCAGGCTTGCTGCTGCTGAAAGAAGCAGCAGTGTATTAACTCCTGCAGAGGGCAGGTATAGAGTGTCTTCTATAATGAAAGTGTCTTCCTTAGAAGTGGGTTTTGCTACTCCCATCTTCCCATGTCCCACCAGTCCCAAGCCATAATTCAATAAAATCTCTAGTGATGTCTTTCCATTGCAGCTCTGCTACCTTACCTCTCCATCCCGATCCATAGTTTGAATGCATTGATCATAGCTCCTGATTCTGAAGACAACAAAAAACTGATTTAGCCAACACTTCAGAATAGCCTTTAAATGATGCTGAATAACACAAACAGTTAAGCAATCTCAGCGTTACTTGTGTTAGCCCAAAAATATGAAGGCTGTTTACTGGCTGGTGAGATATAACAGATACAGCTAGTTCTGTCATACTCAAAGACTCGTTGACATCAAAGAAATTTAAATTCTTTCTGACTTGTCTCCATACTTCTAGAGACTTTGTCTCTATGTGACGCTCATTTGTACCGGCTACACTCACAGCTTGTGTTGTCAGGAGAAGGCTGGATGGCTGGCACTTCAGGAAGATGGACAAGGGATAGAAACAGTGAGGTTAGCACATTAACTAAATGTTTCTGCTAAACTGATTTTCAGTGAAATAGCATACACCCTTGGTAGTTTGTTTTTTATCTATGTTTCTGTTGCCAGTGCCATAAGATGCATGTATCAGCTGAGGAACCTCAGCTCTAGATGAAACAGTTCTGCTTTAGATGATATACAGAAGAGGAATTTGCATTTTATCAGAGCACGTGATGCATAATTTAATGCTGAAAGCACTCAGTCAATATCCATCATTAGAGGGATGATAAAATAAAAAAAAAATTATACTTTTTTTGTTGCTTTCTTTCTGATTTTGAGGTACTACTCCTGGTCTCCTTTATATTTGTTGATAGTTATCTGCCAATATAATTTTGTTTATACTGTTTCAGGATCTAAGGCAATTTTGGACTAATTTTGGGTTAAAGGAAGAGATCGCATGGGTAAAGATGATCACATAGTTGCTTTTGCTTCCTTGTGCTTCTTTCTAAACCATCCAATCTGGACACTTATAGAAATAGGAAATCTGAATTTGATTTACCATGGCAATACTTTAGGTATACCTAAAAATAGGTATGATTGGATATGAGCAGCTTAGTAGTAATCAGGAGGAGAAAATAAAAAAAAATTGTAATAATGTAAAATAATGTAAAATAAAAAAATATTGTAATTATTTCAACTATTCCATCCACAATCCATTCAATTTGATTAACTGTTTTATGCTGTACATATAAGTCTTGCTTCCAAGACAATATGTAGGCTGTCTCAACTCCAAAACCAAGAGTCTGCTGTATTTATAAAATAATCTGTATTTTTCCTTTTCAAAGACACAACTTTCAAGAGCAGATTACTGTACAGTAAGGGAAATAGCTGCACATTTTTACTGTCCTTTTTCTGAGGAAATAAGTGCATTGTTTCACTGTTATTTCACCTAGCTTTCAATTTTCACTCATATTCCATAACTTAGTAAAAACTTTTTCACCCAAGAAATAAAAGGAAAATAAAAAATAAATGGAAAATAAAAAAGAAATGAAAAATAAAATTTCCCCAGTGTCAACTTAATTGCTGATCCTTTATATGAGTTTGATCTATCTGCTTTCTATTGAGAATAAACAAAACTTCAAGTGACAAAGTCAGTAATCTAATTTTGCCCGAAGCAATCAGATAAACACAATGCCAAAAGCAGGGTGAGTATTCTGCAAAGATGAGAGGTAGAAGATAGAAGTCAGCCATTCAGGACTGGAACCAGCTCAACTAGGGACTTATTCAACCAGCTTTCAAATCCTTTGCAGCTTTCAAATCCTTTCTCTCCAGTTCTTGAAATATCAAAGATTATACTAAATACCAATATATCTTTTTTTTCCTGTCATTAATTTTTCAATCCAATCTGGAATAGTCATTGTAATTAAATTTTCTGTGAAAAATCACAATTATATCTCCAAAGACAATGTGGGTTGATTAAACATCAGGAATCAGAATGAAACATCTGCATGTAACAAATACTTTTTTGGTGATAAACTTCAAAGTGTTATAAATGAAAGATGTACCTATTTATATGTCTATGAATGTGTAAATTATGTCTGCATTTAAATCTATGAGAGGAGTGAACAGAAAGTTGTTTTCTATTTTTAGCATTGCTCTTTATGTATTTCTTTTTCACATAATTTTATCAAAATTAAGAAGACCCAAAGAGGGGGTAGTGGGTATATTTCAGTAGCTTAAGAGAATGTTAGATTAAAAAAATACCAAAAGAATATTCATAACACCTTATTGTTCAGTGATGAGTAGTTGGTATTTCAAACAAAGAATATGCATTACTAACTGCAATAGGTAGAAGCCGAGTTCATATTTTTTAAAATTAAAAACTCATCCTGGACTGCTGCCTGTGAAAACAGACCTGTATTCGTCTCACCTTCCTGACCTGTCTCAGGATCCAGGGTTGGATGTAGCCATTCAGCTAATTTATTTTTAGAGTCAATGAGGATGATAAACCTGTGGTAGCTCAGACACTTCATTCATTGACTCGTTGTGAATTTTGAGATACCTTTGAACATCAAACATCCCAGATAACCATCTTACACCAAACACACAATTTTTAAAGGAGTCCTGAGCATGCCAGGTTCAGATTGATACCACTGGGTAGCTACACACCTATACAAACACTTTCACAGGCACCTAAATACTCTGCAAAAGTAGGACTGGGTTTCTCAGTCATTTGACTCATAGTTCATCCTGGTTCTAGTGCACCAGTCCAGACATTGTTTTCCCTTGTTATCAAAACCATACCTAAAACTTCAAAAGTTGATCCCTTACCCATGGTCTATCATGACTAGAAGGATTTCTTCTTTATGTTGGAGTTTCTAAAAGCTTTTGAAATACATATCTCTTAGTAACTGAAGATCTCACTGGTGTCCTGTGAATGCCTGTGCTAAATGGCTTTGGAAAGATGATGCTCAACCAGCCAGTTATCAAGGTCATATCATTATTTGCCACTTGATGGTTTGTTGATGCATTCTGTGATGAGAATGTGGAAATCACCCCTTCTTCAGATAACTCCCACACTGAAATTCTAAAAAAGAAAATAAATAAAGCTAGAGGTACTTTGAAATTGCCGCCATGGATTTCATATTTCTTCAGTATATTTCTTGCAATTTCAGTAATAACCAACATTGTTATTTAATGAGGGTAGATTTGTAAGGATCTAAAGCTGCATGCTTATGTGGAGTGTTCTTTATAATTAATATCATTATTGTTTTAAGCTATGGTACAATTCACTTATTAGATTCTGATTCCTTCTACTTGTTGGAAGACAGCAATGAAACACAATTTACCACCTGTAAATATCTATTTTTATTTGCTCTAGAAGGTACTGAAAGCAACTTCAAATAATTAAGAGAAAATTAAGTCTGAATAAGTTCAGCTCAGATTGCTGGATTTATTGGACTGAACTTGATAATGTCTGTGTCTCCCCCTCCCCTCAAAAAAAAAAAAAAAAAAAAGTAGCATTTTAACCAGCAATTTGTCCCCTGAAAGAAGGATCACTAACAGTAGCCTGTTAGGTCATGACCAAACTGTTCACAGAGAAGTCTGATGCTGGGAACTAACCTGAACTGACAGGAGAACAGCTGTGGGTCCTCACAAGTGGATGGCATGCACAGACAATCTCAAGCATGGAAAAAATCACAGGCTTTACATGTTTCTAATCAGATAGTATGTATAATTCTGGTGTATATATTTTTAAGATTAAATAAAGCAGTAACAGTGCAGATGCTTGGTCTAAGTACAGAATGAAATCATTATTAAAAAGGCGTGAAGCAGAAAATTGAGTCTGTCCATCATTATTTGGAATCTAAGAAAATCTAAACATAATGCTTCAAACCATCAAAATGGTTACTTGAGCAGCGTGTGTTGTAGTCTGTTCATCCATTTACCAGTCCTTCGTGGAATGACTCAATAATATTATCAGCTGTACATTTTTTTTTTCTTTTCCCTTTGTTTTTTATAAATAAACTTTTCTGATACTTGTATTCCGTGCCTTACATCATGAGTGATCATCATGCAACTTGCTGATCTCACCTCTGCTACCTGTGCTGCTGAAACAGTAAATAAGTCACAGGAGGCAAAAGCAAGTCCTGAGAGCTGTCAAATGGGGATCGTTGCCACAGAAACTATGCCTTACACTCCACAGGTTCAGTGACTTTAATTTCATTTCTCACAGTCTGAAAAAGATGGAATTCCTGTCCTGAAAAATGAAAAGCCCCTAAGCAATTGGAAAGTAACAAAGAACGAAACAACCTAGGCACCTGCCCCACCTTTTCATTGGACACAGGACTGCCTACTCCCATGGGGTACTGCAACTGATGGTGTGGGTTTTTTCCGCTTTCACTGCAGGAAGGAAACTATATTTTTTTCCATCCTTTTCCCCTGCTCAGTAAGCATGTCATTAGGTAGCCTTTTCATGGGCTTAGTTTGAAAGCTGAAAACTTTTTCTAGTCTCAATCATGTAGGAAAACAATCCTGTTAACGAATCATTGCATCCATGGGTCTCTCTAGAACCCACCACACAGCCATTGCACCATACAATCAATTTGGAAACCTCACTGTTTTGTAATAATTCATTTAGTAAAAACCTAAAATAGCTCAAGGGAAATGTCAGGCAAAAGAGCATTTACTGCACTGAAGGAAGACAGATGACAAACCAAAGCCATGCTTAAAGTATGATGGAAATTAAGAGGGTACTTGATTCTAGTGGCATGAGCAAGAAGCAGAACTTGAAGCTTGTGTTGCACTCTCTTTCACAAAAATAAGAATACTCAACTTCATACAGACTTACACTGCTACTTAGAGAAACAAGCCTGTGATACAGAAGAGAAAAAAATGTTGTGAATAGGGTAGACTCAGAAGGAAAAGATTAAATACGGAGAGAAAGATTTATTTTTCATTGTGTCTCATATTCGATATTCTTAAATGAAACTAACTTAATCTGAGTACTCTGAAAGGCTTTGCAGAAGTTCTGTGCTATAAAATCTCCTGTGCAGTCATAAAACATGCAAGTTAAACATATACTGGAGAACACAAGAAACAAAGATATTAAATGGTTCAAAGGCTTAAACCCATTTTTCTTCTTACGGCACAACTGTGTTTTCCACCTGTTGTTTCTTATGATGATGAATTTTACTGCAATCATTATGGACATCCTTTCAAGGGAGGTGATTATTTTTAATGAAGGGCAAAAAAAAACCTTTGCTATTTAAAATGCTAAAAACGTCAGGTAGTTTTAATAAATGGCAAGTAACTTTATAAAAAATTATGTCTTCTGTTGTTACAAGAATTGTGGAGGTTTGCAAATTCTTTAATTACAGTGCACTTATTTTAATCTTCCTGAAATAACTAATGCTCATGGTACACACACAACCCTCATATTGATTGAAGTTTTGGCCCTTAAACCACATTTTTAAGCAAAGATTACATTGTTCTATGTTTTGTGGTTTATTATTTTGCCAATAAAAATGCTAGGGAAGAGTAATTAAGCGAGATCACATAATAATGGAGTGGGTTCTTTAGTCTTCTGGCTGCCAAAAACATAGATTAAAAATTTACATTTTGCTTGTGTGCGTGTGAAAAACTCAAACAAAACCATGAGCAGTCGTAGAATCATAGTGGTTGGAAAAGACCTCTAAGATCATCGAGTCCAACAATTAACTTATCACTACAAATCCAATCTCTAAACCATGTCCCAGATCATAAACTCTCCTTTTTTCCACTGAGCTACAGCCTATGCTCTGTGTTCAGCCAGGCCAGTTGCCTTCCCCACCAGCTCATCTTTTAGCACACGGGGACAGCCTGCTCTTGTGCCTTTAAAATTTCCTTCCTAAAGAGCATCCAGCCTTTCTGGACTCCTTTGCCCTTCAGGACTGCCTCCCAAGGGACTCTGTCAACCAGACTCTTGAACAGCCCAAAGTCTGCCCTCTGAAAAATCCAAGATGGCAGTCCTGCTGACCCGTCTCCTGAATTCCCCAAGAACAGAAAACTCTATTATCTCATGATCACTGTGCCCAAGACGTCCTCCAACCACCACTTCACCCACCAGTCCTTCTCTGTTAGTGAATAACAGGTCCAGTGTGGCACCTTCCCATGTCAGTTCCTTCACCAGCTGTGTCAGGAAGTTGTCTTCCACACACTCCAGGAACCTCTGAGATTGCCTCCTCTCTGCTATGTTGTATTTACAACAGACATCGGGCAAGATGAAGTCCCCCACAAGAACAAAGGCCAGTGATCCTCAGACATCCCCTAGGTGCTTATAGACTATTTCATCTACCTCCTCATCTTGGTTGGGTGGTCTATAGCAGACCCACACCATGATATCTACCTTTCTGATCTTCCCCCTGATTCTTACCCACACTCAACCCCATCATCAGCATCATTAACCTCCAGGCAATCAAAACCCTCCTTAACATAAAGGGCTACCCCACCTCCTCTGCTTCCTTGCCTCTCTCTTCTGAAGAGTTTGCAGCCATCCATTGAAGCACTCCAGTCATGTGAGGTATCCCACCATGTTCCTGTGATGCCTGCTATATCATAGTTTTCCTGCTGCATGATGGTTACCAGCTCCTCCTGTTTGTTACCCATGCTGCATGCATTTGTGTACTTCAGCTGGGCTGCTGGTCCCATCACCCTATTAAAGGGGGAAGCCTTAATTCCCTCATAGTGATTCTTGGGAGCCTCTGTGGTTCCTGCCTCATCAAAACACCTTGTTTCTCTGCTGCTACCTGGCTTCGTATCAAATGTGCTGCCCCCAGCCTTGCTGCCATTGAGGCTGGCTTTATCCCCTTCCACCTTCCAATCTAGTTTAAAGCTCTGTCAGTGAGCCTCACTGATTCTTGCCCCAGGATCCTTTCCCCTTCTGAGACAGGTGTATCCCATCTTTTGTCTGTAGCCCCATGTAGGCTGTGTCAACCTCCCCATGGT
>NW_010288979.1:70632-84326 GCF_000700745.2 Antrostomus carolinensis | reverse complement strand
CATCGAGGGAGCGGGGGTGGGACAGCGGTTAGTCACGCTGAGCCCAGCCCTGCCGGGGAGCGGGCTGAAGCGGCCCGTAAGGCGCCAAAGTCACCTCCAGGTCACAGAAATCCCCCCCGCCAAAGGGAACCTTTCAATAACTTTGCCTGAAAATGGGAGAAATGATAAATCCGTCTAAGCAAGGATGTGTGCAAAACAGCCGGCTCCTCAGAGTATCTGTATTTCCTGGCCGATTAGTAACAGGAACAAGATGTGCTCGTGTGACAAGGCCTGGGGGGGTCTCACAAAGTTTCGGAGCTGGGGAAGCTCCTGTCCAAAGCGCAGGTGAGTGATAGTGACAGGTGACAGGGAGTCATTGAGAGGAGCAGGGGAAAGAGGAAACCCAAACCAGGGTCAAGAGTGACTGCACAAATACACAAAACCGAGGAGAAAACAAACCAGACAGGTCTGGGGGTACTGTGGCAGAAAGCGTGATGGTGAAGAATGTCCCACAGGTGACACACGCTGTGGTAGAGGTGAGAAGAGAAATCACCGAAGACTGCAACACCCATCACACTCAGTAGGAAGACATCACACTGGACAAGAAGGCTCGGCCGGAGAAATGTGTGTGCCCCTGTCAGAGGAATGAAAAGGTCGTTACTGCTCCTCAGCAGAACGTCATTGCTCCTCAGCTCTTGGCTGGGTCTCCCAGGGAAAGGTTTCTGATGGCAGGAAATAATCACACAAGGCAAAGAGAACGTCTCTCTCACACAGGCCTTCGGGTGTGGTTTATGCAAAAGTTACTACATTTTGCATCGTAGTGGATGAAGTGTGCTTATGGTCAGTTAACAAGTCTCTGCCAAGTTACAGATACGTCAGGCAGATGAGCTTGTCTGCTCACGCTTGCGGTGAATGGGATTTCATGTGTGACAGAAAAATAGTTTGCAAGCCAGGGCAGCGGCAGGCAAACAAGGGTCTGATACCCGACTGACACTGTCAGCATTAAGGACAAAGGAAAAAAGAGCTAAATAAAGACAGTCTTCAGTTATGGGATTCTCCGTAATAGAAATTATGAGCTGGATGCCAAGGAAAAATACCTGAAACTTCTAACTACACAGGAGCAACTCCAGTCCCCTAGAAAAAGTAATTCATTAAGTAAGGCAGTAGAATAAATGATCCAAACCATTTATCTAGAGTAAGACAAGCTGACAGTAGTTAATCACACCTCTTTGGCAAGATGCAGTTACCCAGAAAAATCAAAGAGATGTCTCCTGGTACCTTGCAGTTACAGTCCCTCCAGCTGCAGTCAGGAGAGGAGACCGAGCTCGCCTCTGGTCCCGTGTCATTGCTGCGAGTGGCAGGACGCAGAGACCAGCAGCCAGACCTTTGGCTCAAGCTGGTTCCTCCCACACGTGCCGCAGCCATGCAGGGTCTGCCAAGTGCCACGGCACAACCAGAGCGGTGCCTCCAGTGCTGCCCTCACACACCTGCATTTCCAAGTCTTGGAAACCAGGACTGGTGCTTGGGCTGGGGCAGAGCCCACCTGACAGCGTCCAGTGCATTACAGGGGGGTGTTTCAGAAATGGGGTGAGGGGAGGGAGCAGAATAGCCAAAGTCACGGATCCCAAGGGCCCTGACACCCACTGTCAAGCCAGAGCAACTAGAAATATGCCCAGGATCAAACAGCACAGAGCTAGGAAAAGAGCGAGCAACTGCAGCAGATGCCCGTGTCTGAAAAGCCACTATGGGAAAAAGGCAAAATTATTCCCAGTATTCAGCAGCAAAAATAAATACTGCCAGGTACCACTGATCCAGGGAAGCATCGACTTCACTGTTCCATGGTGCTAATCACCCACTATAGTTGTGTATCACACCTACAGATGGGCACGGGAGAAGCAGCGTGTCAACCAACCTGCGAGAGGAGATGACCATTTCCAGTGTCACTGAACCTGACAACTCCTGTAAAGTCTCTTTGTGGCAGACTTTCTCAAGTAGGGATGTACGTGGAATGACAAAAACTCTGCTTGATCATGACCACTGGCCTTCTTTGCTAGAAGGTACACATTAAATATACCATTAAATAAAAACCAAGTTGAAATTGTGGAAGTCTCTTTCATACATGGAATACTTACTGAGCTCCAGTGAGCTGTGAGATACAGATGAATGCAGTGCGGAATATCCTCGTGCCCAGAGACACTAAACACCTCTGGACTCCTGGACAGCTTCTCCTAAGGTTTTGAGCAGCTCTTGAGACACCTATTGCATAAAGTTGCACTGTGGACACCATGGCCTTACCTGGATGCAGCCATCAGAGGTATCAAAGATGAGTTGATCAAAGATACCATCCTGATAGATCTTGGCATGTTCACACAAGAGAAAAAAGAAAATAAAGAGAGAGAGAGGGGAAAAAACTTTCGCTGCTGTGTTTCTGGCACACAAGTCTTACAAATTTCAGCCCACAGCGATTACATCAAAGTCAGGGTATGCTGGAGGAAGCTGTGTCAAATTACACGCAGCTGGAAAGGGATCCTGAGCCATATGGCATCCAGGTGAAAAGTTTGGCAGTGCTCAGGAACAGGAAATGAGCAGGGGAAGTGGCTGCAGACCACAAGAAGCTCCTCGTACAGAACCCAGGCAGCAGTCGCAGGGCTACAATGCAGATGTACTTTGCTAGTTTCTTTGGTGGAGGAAGTACTACAGCAGGGAAATATCACAACTGCATTAAAGTAAAACCATGACCAACTGATGACTGAGCTGATGTCTGTGAATCCTGTGCCTTTTCCAAGGAAAGGAGTGGATAAAACCTGAGAACACAGGAACATAAAATACAGTGTCATCTATAAGGCATTTTTAAAAGAATTCCTGAGAGCAGACTCTCCCAATAAGGGGACCTGTGGATGTGTGTGGGGCAGCGCGGGCACCGCAGATCGCCCAGCGTCCCGGAGGAAGGCAGAGGAGAGGTGAAGCAGCCCGGTGCCGTCACTCAGCGCTGGCTGCGGCGGCTCGCATCAGCAATTCAGGGCAGTGTCTCAGCAGGCGCAGAACTCGGGCTGCACTGGTGCAGGCACTGGATCCTAACTGCAGACATTTTTTTGCCGTTTTCTGCAGGGTCAGGATTTGTTCCTCCCATCAAATGGCAGCATCCAATCAGTAATAAATGTTTCTGATTTAAAAAAGCAAGAAATGATCAAAGCGGCACTTCCATGCCCAGTTACAGAAGCCCAGCACAAATATTGATGTGTAGAGCAGGGGAGGTGTAGAGAGCACACGAGCTAATTTTGCAAAGGTAAACTGAGCAGAGCTGATACTTGGTAAATTCAGATGAACGAGATCTATACTGGTGCTATGCAAACAAACAAAAAAAAACCAACAAAAAAAGGGAAGCAATTCTATGTCCAAATATGAGAGTTTGCCAATGGCAATGCTGAAAGAGTAACAGGTAGAACCATGCTAGAGACTGTAGTGGATAACTCACAAGAGGAGAAGCTGCAGTGCAACGGTGGGGAAATAGGAATAAGAGTTAAAGTTCCTCTTGGCATCCCATTTGGAGAGCAGGAGTGGGAACTGCCTCCAGCTGTGTCCACACCAGCACTGTCTCCAGCTCTGGAGGTTCACAGCTCTGACCACTGGGCCAAGTCCAGTTGGCTGAAGGTGCAAATGCAGATCAGGTCATTTCTCTTCCTCCCCTGCACAGAGACAGAGATGGGTGTTGGTCAGTGTTGTTATTGTCGGGAAAGCATCGCTACTAGCTGAGTTTGCCCAACATTTTCTGTTACAGCTCCTGCTTTTCCAGTGCTTATAACCCCGACAGTGTAGTCTGAATATTTTCAGTCTTGGTGCCTGCCTTGAATATTAAGTTTGAGCAAGAAGGCTCAAGAGTCAGGTTAGTTTTTACTAAGTGGCTTTGCCATTACGAGGAAAAAAATGGTCTTGATGCTGAATTTTTCAAATAAGCTGGAGGGTCAGATAAGTGCACATCATCACTGTCCCTATGAATTGTCATTACACAGCTTGGAAAACAATGTCACCACTTGCATAGACGCCACGGAAAAGTTGTCGTGGAGGTTTGGGCTAATGCATTATTGACCCAAGTTCCGATATGTTCACAGGACTTCTTACTGAAATAAAGCACAAATAAGGTACCAAAGAGTTACTTGATATTATTCATTGGCAGGTTCATAGGAAACGTGATTGGAATTGTCACTGAGGAGGGATGTGTGATATCCCAAACCTACTGATGCACCTTTTGAAGAGCGCAGACAAACACAGGCAAGCAGAGAGCAGATCGTTCAGTGTCAGACAGGAGCGATGGAGCTGTGCAGGCAGAAGGCAAGGCTGCGGGCATGAGGCAGGCAGGCAGCGGCAAGAGGCAGGACAGGGCACGTGCCCAGAGTCCAAATCACCTTGCCTCACACCTTCACAGTGTGGGTGGCAGGGTCTGGGCTGCAGTCGCCGAGCCTACAGACCAGACAGGGTTGAAGATTTTAGGACAACATGTTTCAGTGGGGGGTTGGAAGATGGATGTTGCCATCAGTTTTAGAGGTTGCTACTGGTGAAAATTTGGCTGGAAAGAAATTCAGTTTTTTAGCTAAAAAAAAAATACTACTGCATCCTCCCCCAAAAGCTCTGTGCTGCTGTGTGGCACAGAGATACCCATCCTACTGCTGCTCATCAAGGGAAGCAGCTCGGGCACCCGCAGCCACGGGTCCCGCAGTGTGGGACAGCCCATGCCATGCTCAATCTGGCTCTGACCTGCACCAGCTCCGCCGCCCCGTCAGGACTCCCCGAGCTGGGGCTCATGCTGGCTGGGGGGCTGGCAAGTGCTCATCATCTTAGGTGAGATCCAGTTTTGGCTGGGTGCTAGGCTTACAGGGCTGGAGGCAGGATATTGGGCAGATTCAACCTTAATAATGCAAAGCTTACCTGATTTGATTCATAATTGTGATTTCCTTAGACTTGAGGAGTTCACCTTTTAAAGCATCTGTAAGATGTTAATTGAGCTGTGCTTGGAAAAGGGGAAGACTGTGGTTAAAAAAATCTGCTAAATGATGTATCTCTGTCCTGAACAAAGCAACGTGCAGTAAGTGATGCGGGGAATTATTTTTTAAAGCAGATGTTATTAGTTATTGGTGCTATGTCACCGGCCCGCTGTCTCCGTGAGGTGGGACATGTTGTTCCCTGCACGTGTCCCCAGGAACGTGCAAAGCTGTGGCTGCCAAAGTGTCATCAGGGTGCAGCAGTGCAGGGGCCAGGGCTTGGAGCTCCCACTGCCATCCGAGCGGGAAGGGCTCCCTGTCCACTGCAAAGGGATAATGGAGGAAGTGCTCATACGCCGGTTATGCAATTCCTCTAAAATCATATTTGACTTACTTTCATCACTGTCTTTATGGCTTTACTAATTGACTTATGCTTTTATTAGAAGGATCTTTATGAAGAGCTTTTTATACTGGCAAGGAAAAACAAAAAAAAAAATCAGGAAAAAACCCCTATATCAGATTAAAACCCTTAAATGCAATGTAATATTTTGCTGCCTGAAAGCTCTTTTATAACCCTGAGGGATGGACTCTGCTCTTCTCGGAGATGGATCTTAGTGGGCCTTGTGAGCCTAGTCCAGCATTTGATTGAAGGGCTGTTCTGTACTTTATAGACAGCAAAACACAGCTTGAAGGAAACCGCCTCAGAGTTTTCATTGTCTTTTTTTAGTTCACCTTTTCAAAGTGAGGAAGGGCTGCACAAGTGGCTGCTCCCTAAATTTATTTTGTTCCTGGAGCCACAGGAACCAGAGATGGAAAACCCCAAATCTGGTACTGGGGTATCTAATCCATACATGAGCCCACGGGTTGCTCATGTCGAGTGGCAGCGTGTCACACTGACTCCTGTAAGTGTCAGAGCACTGTGCTAGGGACATGCCCTTTATTTATTTTAAATAAAAAACAATATTTATTTTTATTTTTATAAGTAATTTTAAATTCTTCTGCACTGGATACAGCTCCAGCTATATTTCTCAATAGAAATTTGTTGCTGTCCATTATTTTGTGCATAAAAATTAAAATTCATAGTCTATAGCTGCTAGTTCCCAGACCTGCTGCACCCCTCCAGCTCCCACAGCCCGGCCCGTAAGGCTGGCGGGGAGATGCCTGTTCACCTGCAGACGATGTCACAACAGCTGGTGAAAGTGCAAATAGTGCAGTTTGCACCTTCGCTGCCACCCTGGGCGGCAGAATCGGCATTTGTCACCGTGTGGTTACAAAGTCCGCAGTGACGAGGATCTTAACGAACAGGACTGGTACGTGTGGGGATAAAACTGCGTGGCTCATAAATCTGCTCCTGTAACTACAGGCAGCTGCACTGTTTTCTCTGCAACACCCAGGTGTTATTTCAAGATTCTGGTGCCCTGGATAAAGTGTCACTGAACACTCTCATGTTTGTGAGAACCAGAACACGTGCCACAGGAAAATAGTAATATAAACCAGAAACTTCAATTTTTTTTTTCACATTTATCCCTATAGCACCGTTTGTTGTGATCTAACCTGCAGAGAAGCCTGTGAATTATGTGAATTTGTTCTCAGGCCACTTTTGACACACAAATTACACCCACCACTGACACATGAAACTCTTGTTGGGATGCCGGGAGCGCAGCAGGCTGAGCAGTTTGGGGAGCTCCTGCATGCAGGAGCTAATTCTGTCCTTAGCAGGATGTCATTCTGGCACAGATAGTGACATTAACCAAGCGTCTGGGTTTTGTCCAGTGTCTCTCAGATTCACAAAATGATTTGAGGATATTATAAAATAATAATAAATCTTTTGGCTAAGACAGTTAGCATCAGTTGGTTTACATGGGATTCAAATACAAATGCCAACGCTGTATGAGGAAAAAGGTTATTAGTAATGAAAGCACACACACTGAAAAAAGCACAACCAGGACAGCCACGTCCTGATAATCACGTGTATGTGATCATCTCCAACTACACTGGCTTCATCTGATCTACAGCAGAGAGAGTCAATACCATCCCTTCCCCACTCTTCCCTCGGAGTACGTGCAAGACGAGGGAGAACAGCTGTGCGCTGGCTGCTCCGCTCACGCTCGAGTGTTCGTCATCTTTACGTGGTGACCGTGGTGCACATCAGTCGTTCTCCAGTCCAGGCAGCTTCAGAAATTCCTCAAAACCCCATTGCCATTCAGTGCTGGTGATTATTTCACTCGCTTATTGTGCCATGCAATTCATAACTTACTGAGTGTGCTTGTGTTAATTATCACCGCTGTACCTTAGTTATTTCTAACTCTCTTCAGTGACGTTACTGGTGTCACTGGGCTGAGGTGCTCTGTGGCACTGGGATGCTCTCCAGACGTTGGAACTAGCTAATGCCAGGAAGGGGGACAGGGTGAGTGGTGATTTTCTTCTGCATCTTTCCAAATGTATTTCCAACAAAGCACTCTTTGGGTTGGTTCTGTTTGGATTGCTGGCCCAGTGCTTTACCCGCTGTGTGGGTCACCCACAGCGTGACCTGGATCAGCCATGAGGCACAGGCAGTGAGACCTCTGTTACTGTGTTCCCGGAGCCCAACGTAAGACCTTTTAGATTGCTGACTAATAATGCCTTTCATCGAAGCTCAGTTCTGCCATTATACTGCTATTTTTTCCTATCAGGCATCCCACAAGTGTTCTTACAGCGGTATTAGTGCCGCCATGCGTTTCTGGTGGGTTCTTAATCTCTGACTGACTCTGTGGTGTTTACACCACACACATTTCTGAATGGAACTTAATTGAATTCCTACAATAATCAAGGTGTAACCTAACCAACACATTTTAAAGTTTGTTCTTTTAGTGTTTGTCACTCACCAAATAAAGATTAGCAGGGAATTTTGTTCCTTTTTAAACTTAAGACAAACTAGGTGCTCTTGTAGAAGCTTAACAACTGCCCTCCCCTCAAATTGTGTTACAATTTACATTTTTAACCTTTTTGCAGAATAAAATGGTTTTTTTGTACAGTCTTCCACCTCTTTGTGTTTCTCATATTTATTATTTTCCCGTAGTTCTCTCCCATATGAGGATTTAGCTCTGGATAAATCCATCCGGTCTGCTGTTCCAGTGCTAAAGGCCATCCAAATATTTACTTTGGTATAGCTCATGAACAGTCATACCTTGCAAGCACTTCTTGAGAAATCCTAAAACATGGTATAGACTTTATGGTTTGGGGTATTTCATCTACAAATGACACGCAGCTATTCCTGGAGAAGGGCATAACAAGTGTTTATCGCATGGTCTTGACCCTCTGAAAGCGGTGTCAGGTAGGAGGACAGTGCCCCCGGAAGTCACGCGCACCATTCCCAGCATTGTTCGTGCTCTGGAGCAGGAAGCCACGTTCAGAACAACAGGAATTGGGAAAGGTTGGCTCTGTAGTGTTGGAAAGCTGCAACACCATTTATTTATTCCGTTGAAACATGGCTCGAGTGGTAATCTCTTCCAATACAGCAATAAATGCAGCAGCTGCCGCAGTGGCTTTGCATTATCCTGAGCACTCCGATCTCCGGCAGGACAGCAGTGTGTGCCGGGGTCTCACTGCAGAGCCAGGCAGGAGAGGTGTCACCAGGAGCCATCGGGCTCATGGTGTGATCGTACCAGGGCTGTCAGTAAATGAACACACAACACTGCTGACTCACCTGGGTTTGCTTCAGATGTCCCGAGTCTGAACCTCCTCGGACTCGAGAAAACTAAGGAGGTCACTGATGTTCAGGGGCAAAGAAATGTGCCCTCGATGTCTCTGCTCACGGGCTGAATTTGCCTTTGTCCATCCATTGCTTATCACTGCCAGAACCACGGAGGGGCTGGGGTGGGCAGGGATGGCAGCGCTGCTGGATACATCGTCTCAGCTGTCAGACTCAGTCCTTAGGATAAGGAGGAAAAACTTTGGGTTTTTCCCCTGTCCTCTCCAAGGCAGTGTGTGAAACCAACGTTCTGTCTCTAACATCTTTTGTTGATACAGAAGTGAAAAAGCACTTAAAGACCATTGTCATCGCAGCAAAAGAGTAAGGACACATGGCTTTCCAAAGGCAAACACCTTCCCCGTGCTGCAGGTCCAGCAGAGCAGCTGCACACACTCGAGAAGGAGACAGAGAACATGCAGATGGCGAGTGCCGCAGGGCTGGAGTGAGCTCCGCAGGAACCCGCGGATCCCACCGGCTGCAGCTGCCACCCACCCGCCCTGGCTCCTGCAGAGCACAGGGGGCACCTCAGACCCCATCCCCACCACTGTCGGGACCACTCAGAACTAATGACAGTTTGGTTTATGTCACTGTCTGCTGGTGACAACCTGGGCTTGTTTTCTCATTGCTCAAGTTTAGTCTCTATTTCTACAGCGTTTGAGAGATGTATACAAAGGTGCGAGACGGAAACTTTTATAAATATATGGAACAGAAAGCAGGCTATAAATAGCTAACCACTGATTACTCTCTGCATATCTCCCAGAGTACAATAACAACCTTTGAGATAATTTGTGAACTGTACCATTTCTTCCATCGCTTGTATAGAGTAAAAAGAAAAGTTGAGCACTTGCATTTGATTCTACTGGAACAGGGGACAAAGAGTGGTTTAGGGGATATTAACAAATATCCAGCTCTGCTCTGTGGTATCAATCCACCATTTTCATGTAAACGGTAACAAAAACCCCAAAAGACCACAGCATCCTGGATTAGTGTGGAAAAACGTAATAGGAGAAATCACAGCTTGTTGAGCATGAATATACCCATAAAGTAGGTACTGCAATATATGCACTCGCATATGTTGCTTTTGAAAAGTTGTATTTATTATATTGCTGATTTATGTCTGGTAGAACAAACATTTCCCTAAAAACAAACCTAAAACCACAGGGGACCTGCGAGCTGTGTGGTGGCACACTAAGGGAATTAACGACTTATGCTAAGCAATTTCATAAAATTTAAAAAATCCTCATCCCAGAAAGCCAGCAGTTTTCATTCTAAGAAGGATTACCCATCCTCTGCTCATTTTAAATCATTACATTGGGTTTGGATGTCTGTGGAGGACTGTCACGATTTTTTACTTCTATTTTTTAAACAAACCCTGTCCTGGTGGTAAATCCGGAGCAGAGGCGGTTGGTGCTGGAGGCAGCGAGTGATGGGGGCTGCTCTGCCGGGCTGACCCTTCTGCTGAGCGCTACAGAGAGCGGGGCATGCGGGGCGATGCCCCACGGGGGAACACAGGATCCGTGTCCCTGCAGGCACTGCACGGGGACACTGGGGACATGGCTCAGCGGCTGCTGGCCACAGCAGGGTCTGTGAGGGAGCTCTGGGGCTGCCTCTGCCCCTTCTCAAGGTATTTTCACAGTGGGCCGTCCACAAGGTAATTGCAGCTTTCCCGGTTTCATTAGCAAGTGGTTCATACACAGATCTCACACAGGGAAGCAATTCATTTATAATTTAAGCCCCTTAATGTTTCTCAGAATTTGATTTCTTTTAAGCAAGGAATATGATGTAATTTGGGTGTGTGTCTGTCTGATTAGGCCAATTCTGCTGTCTCCACAGGGCTCCTAACCCTTCATTGCCTGAGACAAACTACCAGGAACCCCGGCATAACAAATCCTGTTCTTCTTCTGCACCCAGATTTTTGTAGATAACTGGTTTTCCTTGAATCTGTTAAGCAAACCTCAGACAGCGGGTGGTAAAGCACAGCGGTGGGACGTCATGGTAAGGACGCAGCAGCCGGCTGGGGGTCCTCCTTGTGTGTTGGAACCATCTCGCAGGAGGCCAGGTCCCGGGATGTGCGTCCCCACAGCTCCTGTGGCAGAAAAGCTGGAGAGCACCAGGAAGTCTGGGCCCAGGGCAGAGGTGGGCTGGCAAAGTGCAAGTTATTCCTTCTGAGCCTGGTCTTCTCCATCCCTTCGTGGTCTGCCCATGGGTTGGTATAAAAATATAAATGTCATCTGTCCTGCTGTAGTTCAAAGTGGAGATGGTGTTTAGTAGAGACTCCATAGATTACACAGCCACTTGCATTTAAATCCTTTTTGCCCCATGTCATGGGCTGGGATGGAGAAGGTGTCGAGGAACAGAACTTTTTTTTTAACTGAATTACCTGAGGATTAATGAGTGTCAATATCACGGCTGCAAAAAGTCTATTACCTAATCACCTACCATTAAAGAAATAGATTAATATGGTGTCTGTTCTCACTGGACCATGGATATTTTTATGGGATATAGCATTATAATAAAAATTCCCTAGACTTCAGCTTAATCTAGAAAACTCATTAAATAGATTCAATACACTGTGGAATTCTATATAGAAATTTTATTGTTAAATGTGTACCATATTTCTCTGCCTTTTTTGCACATTTTTTTTTCTCTTGTAGCATATTTTACCATGTGGACAAGATAGAAAGAAGACTCAGAACCGATGCAGGCTTTGAAGGTCATGGACCTCTGCTTTCCTGCGTGGGGAGGAAGGGGTCATAATCTATGAATTACTTCACCACTGAATATGAGCTGTGCATGGACAGAAAATCAGGACTAGGCTGTAACTTGGTCAGCTCTCAGATTCTCAGATAAAGTTGTGTTACCAAGGACAAACTAAACGCCAACATCTACTGCGCTGCTGGTGAATCACCAGTGGTGGGGTAACCCCTGTTTTCGGAGCCATCAAAGCCATTGTGAGAGCTGCTCTGTGGGACATCCAGAGGATGCTCCCCTGCCTGCTGCTCACCCACCCGTGGGGCTTTTCCCAAGGGTCTTTCTCCAGAGGGAAACCCCAGCAGCTCCCTGCCCAGCTGGCAGCAGCCATCAGCGCAGTCTCCTATCCATCCACCTCCAAGGGCTCCCAAACCCACGTGCCCAGTTCAGCTCTCGCCCTCCCCACACGTTCCCCACCTCGCTGCCATCTCTGTGTGCCCGTGCACGGGCAGCGCCCAGCCAGGGAAGAGGAGAGGTGGCAGCCCAGCCCTGTGTAAGGCAGCTCTGCTGAGAGCAGAGGGGAGCGAGGGAAGGAAACCACTTTAAGAACATTTTCAGCCCTTTGGTGTCTCCAGGTCTGGGCAGCAGCAGCCGGTCGATGCAGTCTGGAGCTAAGGAGTCTTGCTCAGCTCTTCACTAGGTTCACACTGACCATTACCAGCAGGGCAAGAGTCATCCCTGCTTGGTAGCCCTGGCTTCTTCTACCACAGTCAAAGAGTCATCCACCATGGTACATGTGGCTCCTTCTCACCAGAGCTACAGCAATGCCACATACCTGGGCACGGAGCTGTCAGCCCGCAGGGAATTTTGGCTGGAAGTGAACTCTATGGTTTATCTCACCTGAGTTGCAGGACCATGGCCCATCCGTCCAGCATGCTCCTCAGGCTTGGGGAAGGTTCTGTCAAGCCGGGCTCAGGATCTCTGTTCTTCTTGCAAGGCCCTCCACTGCTTAGAGCCTACACAGACAGCAGATTAATGCACGTGAGGTGAAGATCATGATCAGTAGTTATGCTCCTCTGGCAAAATAGATGGTAATAGGTGTAAAGCTTTAAATTAAGAGGAAAAAGCATAACTGTGAGGACCAGCTTGAGACTCTAGAAGAAATTCCTACAGGATCTGGGGCTTATCACCAATCTCACTGTCTTTTTGCAGGAGTTGCATTTCTAAAGCAGAGTCTTGCCCACTTGGGTATTATTGTATCCCACACAGATGCTAAAATACCACACACAAGAAGAAAATGCTTCATAACGTGTATTTTTTCCACCAGAAAGCAAACGATATGACAGCAGTTAGTCCCCTTGCTAGCTGCGGGTAAGCGCCAACAGGGAGTCAGTCCTGAAATATTAGTGGCCATGTAGTGGCAACTCTTTAAAAGATGCTTTAATTCTCCTGCTTTTAAAACTAGTGATGAAAACTTATTTCTTTTTCAGCAGTGCAACTTAAAGTCGTTGTATATATAGTCTGATTCAGTTAATGAGAGGTGCATCTGCATTGGGACTGTTTTCAGACTATACCTCAAAGTATTGGAATTACTGAAATACCGTAAGGAGTAATAAGCTCAGGTTGCAGAGGTTTGTTAGGGCTGTACCCCTGCAGAATTTTTCTGAAGGAAAATACAATTGTCCTGCAAGACAGCGTCCTCATTTTCAAGCAACATGTGGAAGTAATAGCTTCAAAAATGCATTAGAATAAACTCTCCTGCTTGCAGATAAACAGCAGTGCACTGAATGAAGTGACTATGTGGCTCCTTCGCTCCCTTGGACACCAATTGTGTTTAAAAATAAGATGTTTGGTTAGCTTGTCTCTGCACCACTAGTGAAAGTAAAAAACATTCTGGTTGCGGAGAAGCTGGGTCCCCAGGCCAAGGAGGGAGGGAGGGAGGGAGGCGGGAGGGCGCAGATGAAGGGGACGAAGAGGGAGTTGAGCGGCTGAGGCTCCTCCTTCGGGCCGAGTAATGGAAAAACGATGTAAGAATTCCAGCCCCTGTATAAATATGTGCCCTGTGACCTTAATCCCCTAGAAACCAAAACCATCCAGAGTCAGATAAAAATAGTAAGTCCTTTACATTGCTGAGGGAGAACAGCACTGCTTGCAGCTAATTAGCGAAATCCTGTTAATAGCAGGGGGGCTGGGCAGCCATGAGGAAGCGAGTCTTGGGGAGACGGCTGAGCAGACGGTGCAGCAGAGGACGAGGCAGAGGACGGACACGCGTGGCGAGGCGCTTGCGCACAGTGACCTGTGCCAGGGAGGCAAATGGC
>NW_010288979.1:67984-70604 GCF_000700745.2 Antrostomus carolinensis | reverse complement strand
AGGTTTCCCTGGGCAGGGGACCCACCCCGTCCGTGGCACTGTGCCACACGCTTTGAGGGAGACACGGCAGAACGACTCCTGGTTGATTGCAGCTGCTGTTTTAGCTCCAAAAAACTCCTCCCAACAAGATTACAGACTTGCCTGCTTGTGCTGGAAACCTCAGCTGGGCGGCAAGGATCCATCTGAAAAAAAACCCAACAAAAGGACCCACCCCGTCCGTGGCACTGTGCCACACGCTTTGAGGGAGACACGGCAGAACGACTCCTGGTTGATTGCAGCTGCTGTTTTAGCTCCAAAAAACTCCTCCCAACAAGATTACAGACTTGCCTGCTTGTGCGGGAAACCTCAGCTGGGCGGCAAGGATCCATCTGAAAAAAAACCCAACAAAAGCAGAGAGAGAGAATTACAGTGATCCTGACAGCAAATACCAATGAACGGTTCAGGTTCAGCTGTATCATTTTATTTAAAGTACTATAGCTAACAGTGTGCCAAAGATTAACCATCTATTCAAGGCATCGTGGAGACAATAGATTGCTTCAAACAGCGTTTGCAAATGTTTGTTCCAATTCTTGATGACTGTTTCATTAGTCAGCATTGGTTTTTCTTTATTATTCCCTATTTGCAAACATTCACACCAGCCGAGTCTTACACAGTGTTTTATTGGTACTGTACCTGTGTACGCATGCAAAGGTTAACATTTGTGCACAGCCAGGAGACCTGTGTAAATTAAATTTTCCATTTGATATTTTAGATTTTTCCAGCCAAAGAACAACTCCTTTGTCAGAGAGCAAAGCCGATACCAGCCCATCTCAACGGCCAGCCACGCTTCACGGGGAGCGTCCTGGAGCCGACCCGGGCGCTGGAGGTTTGTTCAAATGCAATAGTTGGTGAGGTCGCTGCCACGGCACGCAGGTGCTGCCATGCACGGTCGCTGTCACCACGGCATCGCAGGCTGCCCTCTGCTCGTACCGGTGAGGGGCTGGTCACGGCTCTCCTCAGCTGCAGACACCTCGGGCAGCATGGCCAGGACTCGGTCCCCCCCTGACCCGCCGGGTTTCTGTCACAGTGCAGCTTTATCATGTCCATTTGTGGTGTCTTGAGCAGACCAGCTGCTCCCAAAGTGCTCTCAGCATCTTCATCTATCCAGCATAACGCAGTGGGGTTTGTCGTTGACATTTCCTTCCAGCAATTTGGGCTTGAATTTTAGCTAAAGTATTTCCATATTGATGTTCCAGGGTGAGAAATTAGTTTGTCATAGATTTCACTTCTGGTGCATTCACATCATACTTCTGCAAAATCACTGCAGATACTCGTTTCTGAAATGATCTGATGAGCCATTAGAACCATTTGCTTGCTATGAGAAGGAAAAGCTGCTGTGTTCGCTGAGCTCTGAAAGGCCAGGAGTGCTCACTTTCTGCAAAATCATTCTGAGTTTTGCCTCAACTCCAAGCCAGAGCTTGGATGGCAGCAGCCTTATTCCACAGACCTCACAGGGAGATACTACAGAGCAACACACTGCAGCTCACGTAGCACCTGGCATGTTATAAAGCATTTTTCAGCCACAAAAACAACAGAGTGCACTGCATGCTGTACATCATCTACCACTTTGCAACTGGAAGGCTGATGCCTGAGGTACGGACCCCACAGCCTGTTGTGTGCCTGGATGGCACTTTTGGAACATGCTGAGTTCCCTCAGCAAACGCTGCTTTGGCACTTGCCCTCGTGTGCCGTGGCGATCCCCACCCAGGGACCAGGTGCAGCTGCTCCATGGCACCACTACACTAAGAAGCTGGTACCCCTGTCTTGTGGTTGGGTTTTTAAAGGCATTTTTGGAAGCATCAATTATCTCTGTGGCACAAAAAAAGAAACATGTATTTAACTAATGTTTTATATAGTGCACTTTTTAAAGACCAAAACCCGTGACGGGCTGGTAGCTACAAAAGCAGAGAATTTTCTCAGATTACTGAATTTCACACTGTTACTAAGATTGAAGTAATGCATTTTCACTCTATAAAAAAGCTGTCTAAGAGCAGAGTTAATTTCATGCCATCTCAAGCTTTAAAAGCTGAGTAATTCTTTTCCTTAGAGTAATATAAAAATTGAGCTGTTAATAGCAGCAGGCTTGCAGGCTGACAGAGATGGTTCCACTTACTTCTGTGCTGTGGGGCAAAACACCCGGCTGCAAGGAGCTGTGTTACAGCCGGGTGTCACAGCCCAGGGGGCACCAGGGACAAGGCTGAGGTCTCTGTGCCATCAGGCACATGGTCTCACAGCAAGGGTGATGCTCCTGTGCAGCTGGAGGTCAGCAAACCCCACCCATGCACACATCTGCTGGGGACTGGGCAGAGTGGTGGCCCTTGTCCACGCTGGTTTCCTATCTTAAAGTGAGTGAAAAGTCTGAAAAATTATTTAAAAGAAAAAAAAAATATACACACACACACGGGGTTTTTTCCTCCCTTTGTGTTTCACTGACAAATATACAAACTCAGGCCAGGGTTAAAAACCCCACAAAACTGATGTAAAATTGTTTAATTTGACTAAGGGCGCTGTTTGTCAGGGGTTGTGGAGGCTTTTGCTGTTGTTGGCTGTAGAAATGAACCTCTGGGTGACTTGGCCCATC
>NW_010288979.1:60291-67945 GCF_000700745.2 Antrostomus carolinensis | reverse complement strand
CCCCAGCAGCTCTGGAGCTTGGGAGGCAGCCCCGGGGCTGCCAGGGGCCGTGGGCAGCACAAACCCAACCATCTGGAGACAGCCACCCCCATTAACTCACTCATCCCTCAGCATCGCTGCCACATGCCTCTGACACTTGCATCATCTCTGTCCCACAGCTTGCTCGCACTTGGGAGGATGAGGAGGAGTGAGGTGGCATCAGCATCTTCCAGGGCCAGGTGATAATTTACTGTTCAGGCACGCTGTGAGGTTTCCACAGCCCACAGCTCTCTAACCAGTTGTGGCACTGCTTTACCTCCCTCCTACTTTCCATTTTTCCCTTTGCATGAAGAGCATAACTTAGCAAGAAAGAGTCACCCTTTGCCTCACGGTTTTGTGTGTTAAAAGCAACATCTGAGCAGTCAGACCCTGAAAACATCCCTCTAGCAGGCTGGGGAGAGGAAAGTCACGGCCGTTGAGCTGACCTCCCTCCACACCCAGACCAACAAGGCACAAGGGCTCTCAAGGCAGCACAAAATAAATAGAGATGTGACTCCAGAGCCTTTCCACTGCTCCTCAACACCTGGGTGCACAATCTTCCTTGGGCACACCACCTCCACGTCAGTGCGGATCTGCCCTGTGTTTTCTCTGAGGTGAGCACACGCATGGGCAGTTACTGCAGGAGAACAGCAGCGTACCTCATCGTACATCCTCATACAACAGGAATGTTTCTCTGGGTACATGGAAAACCAGCCCAAGAGCACATCAGGGTGGGTATGTCCTCAACCCACCCAGGAGCACATCAGCCACCTGCTGCAGGAGGTGGTGCTGGCTTCAGTCACCTCCCAGCTTTCCCAGTTCACCCAACCGTTCCCTGGTGCTTCCCATGCCTGATGTGACCCTCACCTGAGGATCCCAGCTCTGGCTCTCCTGTCTGCTCTTCAATGGCTTTGGTTCCTTGTCCTTTTCCTTCTCCCTCTCTCCCACACCCATTTAAGCACCCTTTGCAGCTGGGTGCCTTACAGCTGCCACTTAATTAGCTCCCGGATTATCTCCTTCTTTGCCATGTTAGTCTGTTCCGTGTCTTCACTGAGTGGGGAAGCCTCCTGGACCCTGTGGGATGACAGTGGTCGTAGCTGTAGTACCAACAAGCACCATATCCCTTTGCAATGTGATTTTTTTGGGGGCTTCTTCAGCAGCTGAACTGAACCCAACCTGAGTGTCACAGCAATATATTCATTTTTTAGCAAGGGAGTATGAGAGCTGAGAATTACCATCCCGTGCCAGCTCCTGGTCAGGCATGCAGGACACGTCAGGCACAACGCTTCCTATTGAGACTTTCCATACAGATATATAGTTAGAGTATAAAGGAACATGCCAAAGTGAAAACATATGTCTTCTTGAGTTTCAGGTCCTCTAAAGAGTTGACTTTTTCTTCCTCTGTCTCTCCCAATATGGAGCAGATTTATCTAGAGTAAGAGCTTTTTCCTAGAAGCAGGCACAGTAACTGGGAATCACCTTGTCAGTGAGAGAAGTCCTGAAGCAAAGTGTGTGATCCTTATTCACAAATACACTCTGGCCAAACCCACGTAGTAAATGCTAAGCATAGTTGTTTGGTGAGGTGTGAGTGCAAAAGCAGCTCCCTGCCAGCAGGATTTTCCACCTCAGGCTACTTCAAATACTACAGCACCCATAAAATTAACTAATATAAAACCCTGTAAACTGCTTTTAAAATTTTATTCATCCTCTGAAGGAGTAGCTGTGCACAGTACTTGCTGGCAAAGTATCCAGAGGAGAACGTGGGCAGCAGACTAGCTCACTCCACCTCTGATGGCTCCCAGAGCTCAGCTGGGGAGACTGCCTGGAAGAGGTACAGGCAGGAGCATGGACGGCAGGCATGACTCTTTCCTTCCCTCTGCTCTAAGACATGAAAGCAGGCAACTAGGAAGAACAAGAAATGGAGTAACTCCAAGGCAAGATGTAGAGTATTTTCAGTGAATACTTCCTTACTCCTCCCCTCTCTCAAGAAGCTATCAGAAGAGACATCTCACCATGAGTTTATTTGCAGGGATGTATTTCAGTTCCTTTATGAAATATGACTGCTTACTGTCCTTCTTGTAGCTGAAATTGTGTTTTCATTTTTAAAGAAAGAGCGGTATTCTTCAGTAGCTGCCAAAGGTAGACAACCAGATGAAAAGTATTCTCATGATCTTGTTTTTTTCTTCTTCCAAGAAGCCTAGTAGATGAAAGTTAATCTGAGAATAATATCCAACTCTTCACAGCATGTACAAGACACCACATTCATAGGCTTAGTGGCAGGTTAGTAGCTGTGGCATCAGCCTTAAATAAGCACTAATTGTACTTACCATGTCACTGGTGAGTAGTGGGCAGAGCACAGCAATGGGTAGGATCTGGGCATGGTTAAGTGCAAAGTGCCTATTTCTAAATGCAGCATTCAAAAGAGAAGCTGTTATGAGGACTTGGTTCCTATAACTGTAAATACAGACAATTATTTAGGAATAACTTTTTATCCAGAGGACACAGTTATCTCCCCTGGGTTTGCTCAGCAGCGCTGGAGGCTGGTGTGATCCCCCACGTTCCTCTGTGGGCAGCTGATGAGAGGCTGCTGACTCGGGGACCCGCAGACGCGTGTCCTGGACCCCTCAGGAGCCGTTTGACTTCTGAAAGCTCAGCGGCCACGACACTTTGGTCCCATCATTGGTCCCATTTGGGACTGAGGAATAACCAACGGATGGGCATCTGCCACCTTTTTTTCCCAACACGTGTGACTTTTTGGCCTCATCTTAACTAATTTGGTTTTCTTCCTTCAGCAGCTGTTTGAAGCCGAGGAAAAGAGGTGAGATAGAGACCACCTCCTGGGCCTCATTCTCCTCTTATGTAAGCCTGTCAGAAACAGCAATAGCCCCATTACAGGGAATAGATTTGTATCAGAATAAAAACAGTGTGAGCAGCAAGAGAATTGGCTGCTTTGGGTATAAATTCATGAAAGTCATTTGAAGGCTCTCTGGGAGCATAATTAGAAACATGAAGTCCTGGGATGTCTTCCTTCCTTTTTAATCCAAAACTACTTTTAAGAGCTGCTGTCAGCTTGAAAAACGGTTATTAAAAGAGAAACAACTCCACGCAGTTTGGGGAACAATGCAGCCTACTAAGTTTCTCTGCAAACAGCAGGGTTTGGGTTTTAGGGTTTTTTTTCTTTTTTTTTCCCCTGTGCATGATTGCTGGGCAAAAGATCCATTTAATCAACAGGGAACAAGACACAGACTGATTCTGGGACACAAAGGGACAGCTAAAGAGTGAAAGGAAAGTAGCCCTTTAATCTCTCTCATGGTAGTTTCATTCAAGGCAAAAGACACTTTTGCTTTTTGCAGCAATGCTAACTGCAAAATTTTCAGATGGAGGAAGGTTTTTAACATTCACACAATCCCTTTAAGCACTGGCAATACTTAAGAGTATATGAGAGAGCCTGGCAAGAGCTTGTTCCCATTACATTATCTAGGGACAATAAAACCAAGTATAGAGAGGAAACCTAATTCATCCAAGACATTATTTTCAAAGGCTTCCTCTGCCTTGATAAATAACATTTCCCTTTGGGAAGAGCAATAGGGAAGGAAGTACAAAGAGCAGCTACTGGTCATGTGTTATGTTGCTGGAGGCTGCTCAGACAGCCGAGCAATGGACACACTGAGAGCTATTAAAAGGCAGCTAAGATTGATATTTGTCCATGTCTGAGAGCCAACTTTTCCTTCCCCTTCTCCCTCAGAGCTTGCACAGTAATATGTAGGTGGACCCAACCTCCTTTTGGTACTGTCTCCAAGGGCAGTGCATATCTTCTCTGTTTCCTATCCTAGAAAGGTTCATGCTGATGTTTTAGAGAAAATCTCTAAGTTAGAGGATTTATTTTTTTTTTTTTTTTCCCAATCTTTAATTCTGAGGTTTCCCAGGATATATCTTCTCTGTTTCCTATCCTAGAAAGGTTAATGCTGATGTTTTAGAGAAAATCTCTAAGTTGGAGGATTTTTTTTTTTTTTTTTTCCAATCTTTAATTCTGAGGTTTCCCAGGACTTTGGAGATCGTGTATGTGGCTTTCAGGAACTTGGTAGAACCTGCAGAAATACTGCATTCATGGAGATTACAATTCAGCAATGGTATTGGCAAAGTAAGACCAGTTGTGTCCTCCAAGCACATGGCATAAACCCTACAGCTACGTGCTTCAACTCTGCACTGATTATTCCTGACTTGACTCAAGTGAATAAGGGTTTTAAAGATTAGTTGAATGTTTTTCAAGTGTTTGACGATGCACAGTGTGTCCCAGAGATGTGCAGTGGCATCAGGAGCCAAGCTGAGAGGCTTCACAGCCTCTCCCTGGGATGCAGAGGCAATGTCAAGCTCCTTAGCTTGGGAGTGAAAAGGTGACACTGACTGAGGAAATCAGCACTGACTGAATGACTTTCTCTCCCCCTTAAGTCCAACCAGATGTCAGGAGCCTGCAGCACGAGGAGAGAGTCCCAGAAGAGCCTGGCTCCTGGGGTGCCGCAGGTGGGGCTGGAACCATCGAGAGCCCAAAGGGCCCTGGGGGCAGGGGGTCTGCTGGGTGCAGGGCTGGGACAAGGACCCCCTGGTGCCCAGCAACCCCGGCTGCAGCAGAGCAGGGAGCTGAGCACGGGCACCCCATGTTGTGAGTGGGAGTGGGAGCCGCCAGCACTCCAGGGTGGAGCGAGTGGAAACCCCGTGCTTTGATGTCGGTCTCCAGCTGATAAATAGGGCAACGTAACTGAAGGAAACAGTTAGTCAGAGAGGAAAGCCAAAGGAAATAATGAGTCATGACTTGGCAGCTGAGCAAGTGCCATCCGAGCCCTCAGTTTTCCCTCAGCACTGGTCACAGCGGTGCAAACCTGAGCTCCTTTCCCTGGTTCCTCCTGCCTCCCGGGGAGCAGCAGCCCAGCCTGAGAGGCACCACCAGAAAGCTGGGAGGGCTCTTCTCCCAGAAGGGTATGGTTGGCTGAAACATAGGCATGATGCCACTCTGAAACACCTTCCCCTCTCCAGGAGTATTGCAGGCTGTTATTGTTTGCTATGATTTATGGTGATTTCAGTGTTAATACGATTTACAGTAAGACAGAAATTAGTACCAGCCTCTGGTCACTAGGACAGGATGATCTGGTGTCGTCTTTGTGAAACTGCCCAATTTAGGACTAGCACCAGACTATATTCCGACATAAAGTCTAACAAAATACTTTCTCCTGGACATACTAATACACCACAGAGCTTGTTGATGTCAGGAAACAGACACAGAATAAACTGCCCCAAAGACAGAGTGTGAAGCGAAACCCCCTCCAAAACCATACCCATTTTCCCACGGTAGCAGCAGCAGCAGCATTCTCCAAAGAATCACAAACTGCACCGAAGCTGATTGGTATCATAAGTATCATTGATCAATGATATCGTTGACATGAACAGTCCTCAGTGCCAAATATTTTTAACTTCAGAAAAATATATTCTGAGTGAAACTACTTTTTTTTTTTTTTTTTTTTTTTTACTTTTTCTATAATTGAGGTGAATTAAGTGTAATTGGAAGCATCTGCTCCTATTTTGGTTCCCGATATAGCATGGTATTCTGCATCTCCTGGAAGACGCTCTCCTTCTTCAACTCCCACTAGATCCAGCTAAAAATAGTTAATCTAAATCACATTCTCTCAGGCAAAAGTGCTCTTCAGCTCTCAGGATTTGCCCCTCCATGCTAAATCACAGCTCCCAGCTCTTTTGTCTTGGCAGGATGGAAGAAGCTCCATAGGCCCCAGGAGGGTGCAGGAGGGAAGCCCCAGTGTGTCTGAGCTGCCTGTGCTGTCACAGGTGCCTCACCTGGGGAGCAGCTGTGGTGGATGTTTGGCAAAGCTGTGGCACCAGGGAAAGGCGGGAGGCAGCGGCGTGTCCCAACGACACCCCAAACTCCTCCAGTGCCACACCTATTGCTGTGACTGCAGCCAGGGCAGTGACCGGCTTGGGACCGGACACAGCTTCCCCAGGTGCCTGGAGGAACCTCACCTGCTCTTCACGAAGGTCAGCTTGACCTGGTTTGATTCTCCAGCTGTCTCTGTTGTGTGGAGGAGCCACCTCTCCTGCCATGAGCATAAGCCCGGGGCTGGGTCTTCTCTGCCACTGGCTGGGGACCTTCTCTGCTCACATACCTCACATGAGTGATGACATATTTACTTATAGCTATACATCCTTGGGGCAAATATTTCAGTGTCAGGGTTTTTTTTCCTCATTTTTGAGCTAACTGTAGGCTGAACAAGCCTGGAAAATCTCAGGAGAGAAAACAGAGGAAACTTGAACATAAGGATTTGCATAGATGGCTTGGCACAACTGCAGAGAGTCATGCGAGCATTTGCTTTGTAACCAGAAAGCATTTATGATGAGGTCAGTACCTTTACCAACTAGTACCATTTTGTGAGGTACACCACAGCTTTCTTTGTGCCACTTTGACTTGTCTTTACTCATAAATTCACCTGCTGCATGGCAGATCCCCCGTCCCCGGCTCCCCAGCCTCTGGCACGCAGCTGCTCACCGGGTGAGGCACGCACTGCGCAGCCTCCATCCATCACCCTCTTAGAGGGGGCTCTGGCTGAACGGGCTTTAGGGTCAGGTCTGAAATCTGGCTCCACAATTACCACCTTGTATAAATAGTAATGTCACAGAAACATTTTCATATGCTTGAATCCGTACCTGTATTTGGTGCTATACATTTACAAATAAGAGCACAGTTCAGAAATGGTTTTCAATTCTCAGTTAATCCTCTAGTTTTTAATACAATACTAAACAATACACTATACTATGCAATACAATTCATTGAGCCTTATTTTGTTCAAAATCTATCATAACAGAACCAACACCTTAACTTGAATATTAGATGTGATTTTGCTTGTGACAACATTTTCCTGGGAAGGCTTACAGCTGTCAGAGCATGACTGTTAATTGACTTTATATTCCCAGGTAGGAAATGTCACTATGACTGAGTCAAAATTGATAATACATGGAGAAATAAAGATGAATAACCTGGTAAGTGTGTTGCAGTTACATTAGACCAATGATTGGAAACTCAGAAAATTCAATTAAACCTAAAAAAGAAAAAAGAAATTTGAAGCTATGAAGAAAGTCAGGGTATTGACTCAGATTTCTTCATCTTACCCACACCAATGCCAGTAATCCTCGTTTGTGAAAAGTAAGATTCCCAAATAAATTTATTGCAGAACGTGCTCCAGGGTATGAAACAGTTAAACCACAAAATACCCAAGTCACAAAATGGCAACATCTGAAGATCTAAAAGATGACGATAGCCTACATATGAAGGGCATTTTTTTTTTCTTCCTAGTGGGAATGACACAGCCTTAACATTTTATTTCTCCTTCCCATCTCTGGGCAGGGTGTGGGGTGGGAGCCCAACCAAGGGGGCTGAGGGGGATTGGGGGTCTGAGGGGTGATGGGGTCAAGGGGCTGAGAGATTGAAGGACCAAGGGGGCAAGGGGCTGAAGGGCCGAGGGGCTGAGGGGCCACAGCTCCATCGCTGCTGGGCCGCGGTGGTCGGAGCTGCCTCCCGCAGGGACCTGTCACCCCTCCTGCCTCCCAGCCCCCCGGGAGCACGGGCAGTATATTT
>NW_010288979.1:34695-60118 GCF_000700745.2 Antrostomus carolinensis | reverse complement strand
ACCCCGCAGCCCTCACAAGTGTCCCCATCTCTGGGGGGAGCGCAGGGTCCCTTGGGGCCATGACAGGAGGGGTGCTCAGGCCAGCCTGGCCATCCTCCTCCTCCACCCACTCTAGATAAACTCCCTTTCCCTCTGCTTGCCTCACCCCGAGGGCACCCCAGGTGCCTGGTCCAGGCACACAAGGAGCTGCTGGATGATTCCCATTCCTCCTGCATCACTGCCAGCACGTCCCACCCTCTGCTTCCCGGCTCCTGCTGCAGCTGCCACAAAGGTGGAGAAGCGCAAAGAGCCACCTTCCCTCCTCCTTGGACAGGAGCCGGGGAAATGCAGCCTCTGGGCTGTCCCAGGCAGTGCCACGAGCCCTCTGGGTGCCCATGGAGGAGGTCAGGGACACTCATGGAGGAGGTCAGGGACACTGTCCGCCTATCCTTGGCAACAGTGTCCTGTATACTTGGGGTATGAACAACACAAAGTGAGGCACATGCTCTGCCCCACAGATGCAAGAACAGCTCTGGAGAGAGGCAGTTTTACAAAATTATTTATCACAGAATCACAGAATCACAGTGGTTGGAAAAGACCTTTAAGATCACCAAGTCCAACCATAAACCCAACACTGCCAATTCCACCTCTAAACCATGTCCCTGAGCACCTCGTCTGCCCATCTTTTAAATACCACCAGGGAAGGTGACTCCACCACCTCCCTGGGCAGCCTGTTCCAATGCCTGACTGCCCTTTCCATGAAGAAGTTTTTCCTCAGAACCAATCTAAACCTCCCCTGGCACATCTTGAAGCCATTTCCTCTCATTCTATCACTTTTTACATGGGAGAAGAAACCAACCCCCACCTCTCTCCATCCTCCTTTCAGGGAGTTGGACAGAGCCAGAAGGTCTCCCCTCAGCCTCCTTTTCTCCAGGCTCAACACCCCCAGTTCCCTCAGCCGCTCCTTATCTTGTGGCATTGGCTCTCCCCAGCCCTGCACTCCCTGAGGCCGACTGGATGGGCAGCAAAAGAACTTAAGAGGGAGGAGAAGCCTGATTATGATCCTGCCCCCCAAAGCCCCTCTGAAACTGCCAGGGAGATCACCAGATGCTCCTGCCCGTTCAGACACAGTTCTCTCTCAGCTCACATCCATCTTGCATTCATAAGGGCTATAAATACATCTCGTATTCTATACAAATAAGGCATGCACTGAAAATATTTACGCATTGCATCCACTCGCACAGTCCTCTGGATTCCAGCCTTGACAACAGTAAAAACTATCATTACTCCATCGCATGGATGGGAGAAAATTCTAGTGTGAAGGTTAGTTTATCTTTTAGGGAGTTTGAGGAAATTGCAGTTCTGCAAGGACTGCAGCTGTGGCAGCTAAACCTGGCCCTTTAAGGAAATGTCCTCTAAAAGAAGGCAAGGTTTATTGGGTTTTACGCTGTTGCACTTTTAGGCTGTTCAAAACTCTCCCAGGAATCCTTTTAATATTGCCATCAAATTGAAATAGGAGTTATGTAATTATAATTAGAGCACCATACTCTTGGTAACATTCACTTCATTTCTTTAAAGACTGTTTACTTCCTAAATTGTACTTAGAGGAAATCTTAAAAAAACCCAAACAAACAGTTCTCCTCTCCCCCATTAAAGCACAAAACAAAACAAACAGCTAATTGCTCAAAACTTATTAAAGCAGTTCTTACAATAGCTGTGTTTCCATAGAGCTGCTTCTGCAGTAACTCGACCTGATGGGAAGGTTTGTCCCAGGACATTTCCTACATTCAGTGTCAGTGGCACCCTTGTGGCAAGAGGAGTTAAAAGCCATCATCACCAAATCTCCAAACCCCAGCATGGTGGGGTTGGAAGGGACCTCAGGAGATCACCCAGTCCAACCCCCCTGCCAAAGCAGGTCCATCTCCAACAGGTTGCACAGGAAAGTGTACAGGTGGGTTCTGAACATCTTCTGAGATGGAGACTCCACACCCTCTCTGGGCAGCCTGTCCCAGGGCTCTGGCATCCTCACAGGAAAGAAGTTTTTCCTCATCTTCATCTGGAACTTCCTGTGCTCCAGTTTGCCCCCGCTGTCCCTTGTCCTGTCCCTGGGCACCACTGGAAAGAATTTCCACCATATGGAAATGTGGCATTTTTCTCTCTCTCTGTAAAAGCAGGACACATGGAATTTGGCAAGAGCCAGATGTAGCAGCCCCCTCATCCCTCAGCTGCCTTCCCTGGGTTAGTCACAAAGCTCTTAAAAATGAAGAACCCACCCCCCCACCAAATAGCATCCATGAAGGCATTCAGCTGTGCTCAGCGGGGCAGCTCTGGTCCTGGGCTGAGGCCCTGAGGCAGCTGCCACACCACGGGGACACTGCCTGGGCCTGCCCGTGGCCGCGGGGACTCCCAGCCAGGAGACATGGGGAGGCCAGCAGAGACAGGGAGCAGAGACACACTCCTCCTGGTGTCACAGGACAGGATGGGCAGTGATGGACATCAACCGACAGGAGGGAGGTTCTGAGGGGTTATAGAGAAAAAATTCCCCACCCTGAGGCCAGTCAAGCAGAGCTGCTCAGCTCAGACGGGCTCCGCAGTCTCCATCCTTGACGGCTTCCAGACCTGCCTGGATGAAGGTACCCACAGCTGACCCGGCTTGAAGCAGGAGGCTGGGTTGCTCATCTCCTGAGGTCCCTTCCCACCTGAATTGCCCTCTGATCCTAGTGTCAATCCAGTGTGAGTTGAGTTGTTGATCGCACAACTTGACTTGGAGTTTTTCTGTTTTGTCATTTGTGGTCTTACTGCAAGATGTGAGGTGTCGGTGCTCTAATTAATGGCCCACACAGCACACGCTGCTGTACTCCTTGGCTGTCAGCACTAGGGAGAGAAATATTAAGTCACAATCTTAAAGCAGTCTACAAGCACAGATGTCAAAGAGCATTTTAAAACAAGCACTAAAAAAGAGGTGGCATTCTGAACTGCAATCAGCTTCGCATGGTCTTTGGGAACCTGGCTGAGCTGCTGCTGGGTTACCACAAGCCATGCTTGTGTCACCTCATCATGTAAGGGGTAGTGGCTCCTCAAAAAGAGGGGTTTGTGGCACTAAGGTGTCCTGAAGTGTCTTAGGTAACTCAGTGAAAGATGTTAAATAAATGCTAGGCAGTTTGTTCTTTTCCATTTCACCTTCATTTTGAAGGTAGAAGTTAGGCTGATTAAATCTTTTATGCTGAAGTTTTACATCTGTTAGAGCTCAATAAAAGCATCGCCAAGTAATTTCCCTGGCTTCCCTTTGATTTTAGCACTCTTGGTATTGCTTTGTGCTGCCACCTTTAATTATTAAGCAGCAGTATCCATAGAGTAATCCTCAGAATTTAAACTCTGCAGACTACTGGGATGCGCAGATTTGATTTTATTCTGGAGGAGTTCACATACTCTTCACAGACGAGAGATGATGTGACTGAATATGATGAGCCCTTTTGGCCACCATCTCAAAATTTCAGCATCTCATGCGTTCCCAGCAGTTTTAGCCCAGCTCTGTGCTCGGGCTGGCTCCGTCCCCCTCTCTGAAATGCCCGGCTTTCGGCCGTGCTGGCTGCTGAAGGTCAGTGAAGGTCAGGCTGTTCCGTGTTCATGTGCCTTCCCTAGACAGCCTTCCCTGCTTGCTCCGGCTCTCCTCTCTCCCTGTTTTCCTCTCCTTGCTTTGCTGTCTGGCCGGGACAGCAGGGACGGCTCTCCCCCAAGCAGGCAGCTCAGCTGCTGGCAGCTTTCTCGGGACTGGGGTGAGTCAGCCCCGCGCTCTCCTCTGGTGGACTTATATGGGTGGGAGACACGCTGCCAGCCCATGGGGCACACACCAGCCCAGGCTGTGGGGAGGGGACTTGAGACAGGTCAAAAACAACCTGTACATGCTGCTAGAAGAAAACACTGCTCTGTGGCTAAGGAACATCTACAGCCTTCCAGCAGGCATGGGGAGTGGCTGGGCGGCGCCAAACGGGTTTTTTTTGGTGAGGGCTTCCGGGCAGCCAGGTGCCCGGCTGGCACAGCTGGAACAGACCTTTTTTTCTGGCACATCCAGTTGTTGGATCCTGCAGCAATGCACTGTACATCCCCCAGCCTCACCCTGGTACCTTAGTGCTGCTCGGTGACAATGGAGCCCCCATCCCCTTCCCTTGTGCACGCTGTCAGGCTGGTCCTCCCAGTGCCAGGAGTTATCCCTGGCCCAAAACCCCATCGGCACTGAAGGATTTGATGCTAAACTCTGTCCAACTTATCCTCCACAGAGGGTCCCCTGGGTTCTGCTACCCATCCTCAGAGCACACTGGCCAACAGCCATATTGCAATTTTAAAATTAAAATGTTTCTCTATGCGAATTACTCTGACATTTTAAAATAACGTTTATCCTGAACACTTTTGTCCTCACTTCACGCACGTTCAGAAGGTTTGTACATATCTTTGCCAATAGCTACAATAGTAAATCAAAACAACCCCTCATATGTAAACAAAATATGAACTAAATGTTAAAAAAAAAAATATAAACAAATTGTCCCCAGCCAATATAAACCTTCAGGGCTGTGGCCGAGCTGGGACCTGCGCGGTGCCAGAGCTCTCGTCTCAGTCCCCATCTCCTGCCCTTTTCCAGCCGGCCAGGAACAGCATGATAAATGTATTCTTAACCTTTGCGAGGGAAGTGAGAGCACCAGGACTGGTATTTACATTTCAAAGCTGGAACCCATACCCTCCTCAGAGAAAGGGTAAAACAGAGAAGTATAACAATTTGGCACATTAATGTTTCTGAAATCATGTGATATCAAATGAAAAGACTGTTAACATTCTACTAGCTTGCTTGAAGCCAAATAATATTATTACGGGTAATATTATTAAAGCTCAGATAGTGTGTGTCACCCAGAGATAACAGAGTCCTGCTCAAAGTGCTGCAGAAAAGCAAGGCTGCAGAAAGCAGGCGAAACCCCGGGCAGGACCATGCGACATGCCCATGGCCCTGCTGCTGGTGTGACGGCACCGAAACCCGGGTTTGTGTGGCTAGGACGGGGCTCGGACAACATGCCAGCCCCCCATCCACCTCTGCGCTGCTCCCAAACCCACTACAGCATCCTCCCAGGCATCCCCAAATGGGTAAAGGCTCCCAAACCCACTACAGCATCCTCCCAGGCATCCCCAAATGGGTAAAGGCTCCCAAACCCACTACAGCATCCTCCCAGGCATCCCCAAATGGGTAAAGGCTCCCAAACCCACTACAGCATCCTCCCAGGCATCCCCAAATGGGTAAATCCCAAACATGCCCACGCGGACGTTGTCAAGATAGTACCAAACCCATGCAGATTAGTGCAGATGACCACAGTGTCTGCTGCGTGCTCAGCGCTGCCCAAGCCCACCCTCAGGAGCTGCCCACGCACATGGGTGCCTGGTGAGCTGATTTTGGCTGCTGAAGAGCTGTGCAGGTGGCCTGAGAGGGCCCACGGGAAAGCTGTGCTGGTGGGACCAGAGGGAGGTGAAGCCACCTCCCCGCAGACACTGTGGGGAGAGAAAAAGGACTTCTTTCCAGATGTTACAGGTTGGCTTGCAGCACAGAACCAATTTCCTGAAAAACCCTGAAAAGGAGACTGACACTTGACATTAAAATCTAATAATGTTAGAAAAGCAAGGGAACAGATAGTTTAACAAGGAGCCATTTCTGGTGGTTACTAGATAAGATTTAAAAAAATTGTTTCATCCTGACTTGACCTAAATGGAGTGGAAAATTACCATGACTACATTTATCTGAAATCATAAAATGTGTTCTGATTAGACCATGATAAAAAGGATGGTATAAATTGATCCAAAGATAAAGAAAGGGCAGGGAAAATGAGATGAGATTAAGAAAAGAAGCAGACGCTAAAAAGGAAGGATAACACGGCAAGTCTCCAAAGCTGTATTAAAAATAGCTGTAGGAACTGGAACGTAAATAGTTCAGTGCTTCACTTTCTGCTCATCAGGCTGAGGCTTGGCTGCACCACCTGGGAGTCCAAGTCATCACCTCGTCAATCCCAAGCCCTTCAGCAGACCACTAAACAGAGAAGTAGACCTAGACCAGGTCATAGAATCATAGAATCTCTCGGTTGGAAAAGACCTCCGAGATCATCGAGTCCAACCGTACCTGTCCACTGCTAAACCATGTCCCTGAGCACCTCGTCTAACCATCTTTTAAACACCTCCAGGGATGGGGACTCCACCACCACCCTAGGCAGCCCACTCCAGTGCCTGAGAACCCTTTCAGTGAAGAAGCATTTCCTGACATCAAAGTTAGTCCCACTCGCCCGAGGGCTGAGCCCAGCCGGCAGCACAGGCTGGGGCTGAGCCACTGTCCGTCCATCCCGGTGTCTGCCGTGCCAGTGGCCAGGGACCCTCCCTGCTGTGCTTGTCCCAGCAGGACCTCCTGCCCCCCCCGCTTCGGTGAAACCTGCAGTTGGTTAATGTGCTCCACTCCCTATCAAATTATGTTGGAATTGGTCAAAATATTAGAAAACTAGTACAATGGATCTGGAAAGAAAACAGACCAAAAAGAGCAATTGGCTGAACCTCGCTGCCTAGAGATACGACACTTGCCTCTGGCAGAAGCTTTGACCGTGATGGAAACAAATTTTTTCTCTGATAAAAATTGTCTTTCAATTTCTTAGAAACAAATAAAAAAATGTTAAATAAACAATTTTTAAAAAAAACTGCAATCAGGCTGCATAACTGGCTGAGGACTTGGTGGTTGCAGCACAACTACGATACTGAACAGGGAGGAAAACCACAAGCCATGAGGTCACAGGAGGCTTACGAGAAACATGAATAACAGCCTGTGCCAGAGGTGCTCCCGGCCCCCGATGAACCACCCACCCCACCGTTCTCTGAGGTGTCCAGCCCATCGGAGGAGTAAGGAACTAATACTCGCAGTAATTTGCTTTTAATATCATCTTTCTCAGAAAAACACATTTGATAGTCTGGAAATGCCACTGCTGCTTGTTAAACATGGATCAGAAGCGGATAAAGGACTGACACAGTCCTCCTTTTTAGCTGTTCTTTTTCCCTTCAGCCTAATGACTGGAACGTCCAGCCTCTCTCTAGAGCAGGAAAGCAGTTTATTTATCTAATCCCTTATGACTCTGATCTCAATCAGTTTATCTAAGCGCAGCACTGAACTCCTCAGCGTCCTGTGAACACATGCCCACAGAGCACTCTCTCCCAGACCTTTCTTGGATGGCCAAGCGTGGCTGGTTCATTTAGATAAGGCTCCGCAAACAGCGCATTTGGAAAACTGTCTACTCTTTCCATTTAGTATAAACTTCCTTTTCCACTCTCTGTTTATGTTTATGTAGACATATGTAAATCCTTCCACCAGAGATTTCCTCCAAGGAGAAAGTCAAGGCACAGAGTAGGAGGAAGCCCCGCTCCTGCCATGCAGGATGGTATCAGCAAGGTGGGGCTGCCCAGTGCCCCCCTCCCCATCCCCATGGCGGGCTCTGGCATCATGACTGGCCATTTCCCTGAAGGACTCCAGGAATGACTGGAGGCTTTTCTGAGCATTTTTCTGATGCTTATGACCATGTTGCCAACCGTGCCATAACAAATGCTTGATTCCCTCTCTGGGTGCAGAGACGCAGAGAGTCAGCACCGCGTTGTAGGTCCAGCCTTACATTAAATAGCAGCTCTGTTGAGGCACAGAAGGAAATGGAGATGCTGAATTTAGGAGCACACAGTGTGAGGGTTCACTTATTCTTACACAGTTGCTGACTAAATAAACAAAGCAGATGTTTTGTATTGCTGCAGGAGCAAATTTATCTTTGCTGATTGGAAATAGGAGGAAATGTGGAGAGATGACAATAAAGCTGTCCATTTTCCCTGGCCAAGACATTGGGTGTGGGGTCCCAAGCTCAGGCTGGTGGAAAAGAGCTTTGGAGCATCCCCGGGAGGCAATCCCAGGTAGGCAGAGGATGCCCTGCACCCTGAGCTTTGCAGCTCTGTGACCAGCCCTTGCCAGAGGAACTCACTCTCTTGGGAGCTGGTGGATCCAAGACCAACAGAGGCTGTAAAACCAACACCAGCTACTCTCCAGTCTCGTCTTTGCTGATGTCTATTTTCATTCATGTGAGTCTGCCATTGCTGCCATGGTGACCAACTTAAAAATTAATTATAAAAAGACATTAAAGACATTTAAATTGGAAAGTTCAACCCACAGTTCTTGCAAAAAAGCTTCAAATATTTCTAGATTGCACCTCTCCTACTTTCCCCTTAAGTCCTTCAGATACCATGAATTAACTAATTTTTTTCCTGCACTTATTTCTATGCTAATGTTGACAAATAAAATTAATCTTCTTCCTCCTCCCTCCCCTGGGTTCTATAAAACAGATTTCTTTAGACAATTTTAGTTCTCACTGATGAAAATCTCTGTCTCTCTTTTTGGCAAATCAATCTTGTTGCTGACAGACTCGGCAGGGATGGTTTGGCATAGCCTTGACCCAAACCATTCTGCCCTTCTTGGCCATATCCCCCTTCCTCGTGTGCATCAAGTGATAGAGTCACTGGTGTCAGCAACTGCCCCAGGGGCTGCGGCTTCCAGGGACGCAGCAGCACTGGGCTCCCGCCTGGTTGAAGGTTTGCATTCCCCTGGAGAACTCAGGCCTGTCCCTGTTGCCCAAAGTCAGGGAAGCTGTAGGCTTCAGAAAAATGAAGTGGCAAGAGAAGTGCCAGGGAGAGGATGGGCACACTGCAATGCATCTCAGCCTCTCCTATTTTGTTCATTGGGGTTTTTCCATGGGAAATATGCAAGTATGAAAACAAGTGCCACCAATACCAAAATGCTTGTGTGGCTGATGCAGAGAAGACAAGGGAAGTTGGCAGAGAGTGACTTGCTCTTCAATCCCAGTGCCAGTCCTCTTTCCCAAGAAGAAGGGGAGGTGGTTTAGGCATGCTTGTTTGCCTGGTGCAACTATTTTCTAAGTAGATGAGCTTTTCAGTCTCTATAGAATCGCTCCACACCTGCTGCAACACAGCTCTTCTGCTTTCTCTTCCCTCCCTCTCCCCAGGTATGCTTTTATCTGTGTCTAATTGTGCTTTCTGCGACCTCTCTCTCATTACACGCTGCCTTTGATGTTCATGGATGCTGTCACAAGATTATTTCTGTGCTCTTTTCTGCAGCTGCTTTACCATTGACTCTTGTCTCTGTTTTTCTGTGTTTTGTTTTGGTTTTTTTAAATGCACAAACATATATATCCACATTTACCTCAATTCCTTTCCATTCAGTCGTGTGCTCTCCCAGGAGGTGGCCAACTAATGAGGACAAGCAAGAGCGGATTAAACTGCACCTGAACATCAGGAAATTTAGCTTTTCAGAACGTCTAGTGAAGTAAACATAAGAAATATTGACGCTGCAGTGAAATCACGCCTCTTGGAAAGGGCTTGCTGAGGGAAGGACTCACCCTTGGGATGCAGCCCTGTGCTTTCCCACCACACGAGTCCATTTGTTTTGGCACTGGTGCTCTGTAAGGGCTGGTTTACAGGCCTCCCCGTCCAGCCACTGCTGATTTGCTCGAGTACTTTAGTTCAACGGGATACCAGGAAAGAGTCCTAAAAAAACTTTTCAGAGATGCCTTCATCAGTTCTGCTGAAAAGGATACCAAAAAAAAAGTTGTGTGGCAGATGCCTTTCTGCAGATGCAGCCTATGGTGACCAGTGGGACTACAGCCGACATCCAGACGCTACAGCTCTAGAGCCTTATTTCAGAGACAAACCAACTCTTCCATGATTTGTTGCTCAGGGACTGACTTTCAGAATTATCAGCCCTTGCTAACAAGAAATATCAAGAGATGCAAACAAAAAATAGAATCAAGAAGAATCAACATACTGAAAGAAGTTAACTGCTCTATAGATGCAGCTTGCTGGGTAAGGCGGTGATGATGAGTGCTGTATTTCACACAGACAGTGCTTTTCAGGAGAGACAAGCTAAAACTGCTGACAGGTAGCAAATTCTCATAGATGGTATTTGCAACTACCCCTGTAAAGGTTTAATCTGCTCTTCCAGCACAGCCTCCCAGGGAGAGGAACATAATGGATGGAGGAAAAACGTAAAGGGTACAAGATAACAGAGGATGGTAGATAGCAGAAAAAATGCTGCTCAGGTTAGCACTTGATCAGGATTATCAAAACAGACAGATCACTGGATTTCTAACGATCAGCTTTCTAACAATCAGCACTCCACCACCTTTCAGCTAGAAGGCATCCCAGGTGCTGTTTTATAGTTATAAGAAGAAATGTTTCCCCTCTCAAATTGCTAACATATCTTAATTAGAAGTCCCCTTTAGCAATCAGCCTGTTCAAGAAAGAACAATGCTTAATCCTGATTAATTTGACAGGCTTTTAAATTGACTGCTATGGCTGGAGATGTCAGAAGAGAGGACTGATGTGGGTGGCAGGTGGAGGCGTCAATCTTGTCTCTTTGGACCAGAGATCCTGTTGGGATGAAAAGAACAGGCTGACCCATAAGGGCTGAGCATGAGCATCCTTTTGGCTATTTGGTGAGAAACAGCTGGGTCCCCAAGAAAACAGATGTTTGGTGGACAGAAAGACTAGGGATAAACAAGCCAAAACCATCCTGGTGTGATTTCATTGGCTTTAGGGAACATATAAAGCAGGAAGAGGGTAAAATAGATGTGCAAATGATCAGTGCAGATCCACATCAGAGAAATAACAAGTATTGGTCTGAAGTAACTCAGCTGGGTACCTGCTGCTGAAGAGAGGTTGGCTCTTGGGATTTCCGAGGGGAGGAGGAGTCTCCAGGGCACCAAGAGCTGGCGAGAGGGAGCATCCCCACCAGCACATCAGGCTGGCACCAGCCATTGGACTGGAACCCACAGCAGCAAGTGGGCCATCGCAGGGGGGACGCTGATGCCTACATCCCAAACCACGGTCCTGAACCTGAACAGCAGCGTCAGGAACTCGCCATCAGAAAAGCATCGCCTCTCTCGATGGAGGGAGCAGAGCAGCTGGCTCAGTGGAAAGAAAACCTCCACCAGCCTGGAGCAGGGTCACTACAAACGGGTTATAAAAGCCAGTCTTGGGTAGCTGCTCGGCTTCATGTTCAAAACACCGCTGTGGTCAGATCCATTTTCCTTCAGGCAGCCGAGCTGTGCGGGCAGGAGCAGGACCATGCCCTCCTGCCTCTCTAGCATCCACAGCTGTTGCCTCTTGCGTTCAGCTGGGAGCTAAAAATGAATCTCAAGAGTCTCATTTGAAAAGCTTTTACAAATATCAGGCTGACATGCAAATAGGAGAATGTAGCAAAACAATACGTGACACCCAGCTTGCTCCTCTTCTGTGAAAAACTCAGATGTTTTCTTGTCACAAAGCTGCTCATTCTTTCCTATTAACATAAACATCGTAATGAGAATAAAACGGTTCTCTTTGACAAAATGCTATGTGCTGATGTTTAAGCAAAACTAGCATTTTGTAAAGCAAATGAGAAAGAGAAAGGAAGCTCTTTGACAAATTCTGTGAGCAAAGAAATAGTTGTTTGATTTTATGAACAAATTCATTTCACTTTTCTTGGATGTCAGGCCAGATGCAAAGCAGCGTCCAGGGGCACTCAAAAGGGAAATGAATAAGAAAGTGAGCAAGCATTCTCCCTGTGGGTGTGGGAGTCAAGAGACAGGATTTTTTGTGATGTGCTGCTAATTACTCAAGCTCCTCAAACGTTGTGCCTTCACACAGCTTCAGAAAAGGCACATAAACATCTTCTGCTTCTCTGTACAATTACACTATATAAATCATTAACCCCAGATAAACCGCAGTAATCATGTGTGTTATCACTCAAGTCAACAGTCTTACTGGTTTTGGTGGGACTGTCAGGATGGTCAAAGGTTGGCAGTGTCAATTTTAGCTTCAGCGTCGGAACAGCAGATCTTAAAGTTAAAAGCAAATTATTGCCTGTGTCTCCAGCCAGCTAATGTTCTGATTTACAGTATTTAATTTTTTTAAACTTCAGACATTACTGTTCTTTTTTAACCACAGGAAGCCTCAAGAAATTTATGTGGGCAAAAAAATCAAATGTTTTTCTGCACAAATATAACCATGTAGAGAAATGGCAATAGGTCACCAAGAACTAAAAGAGTTGCTCTACTTTTTGTAAGTCATCACTGTAACTCAAGGTAACTCATGTTTTTGCTGGTTACAGGTACCAAAATTCAGAGATTAATCTCCCATTCAGTGCACTTCCCAGAAATTCAGCGTACCCTCCAAAGCCCAGAGCCGGGGCTCTGTTCCCCGACGAGCACTCGGCTGGGTTCCGCTGTCCCGGGGGTCAGTGGAGGGCCCCCTCAGCAGCAACACCCACACAACAACCCTCCTTGAGCAGAAAGGCCACAAGGCAGGTGAGGGATCAGCTTTGAGACTTAATCATCTTCACTCCCTGGCACATTTGCAAGGAAATGACATTTCACATTCAAAGTGAAAATATTTCACCAAGACTTACCTCTTCCAAGTACATTTTCATCATGTGGGATGTCTGGTCTGAAGCACTGTCCTTAGAGAGAGATGGGAATGCCCAAGTGGAAAAGCTGAGTTTTCAGGGTTTGGGGGTTTTTTGTGTTTGGTTGGGTTTTTTGTAAAATACAATTCAATTTTTATGGAAATGTAAAGTTTGTGTCAGCAAAGGCAAATCTTAATATTAATGGTCTCCATGGAACAGAACTGCTCTGTTTGGTAAACATGAGTAGACGAAATTAAATTTGAATTGTCATCCTGTCCTGCTGGAGACTTTTTTTTTTTTTTAAAAAGAAAATAAATCAGAAAAGCAGCTACACCTTAGATCGTGAGCAGCAGTGAGGGATCTCCTGTCAAGATGAACGGGAATTATGTTTCTTGGCATCAGTTCACGAGTTACCAAATGGATTCCATTGCTCTTTGCGGCAAATGCTCTTCTCCAGCACAAGCCCTTACTGTTGCAGACCTTGGGGCTGGGAATGTGCAGACTAAGGCATTATTTTGACTACAACCTAAAGACCTTGTAGAAAAGTTGAAAAAATTCCAAGGTGCTGCCAGTGGTTTTGCTGGGGACAAGATTAATGTTTGCTGTATCCTTTCAACTGCTGCTTTCCTCCTCCTTCCAGTAAATAAATCTGTCTATTAGTTAAACAAACTGACTCTGATAGAAACCAAACATAAGAAATATATTAACAATAATGCCTTGTTCTGAAAATAGAAAGGCAATAGTGAAGAGAGCCCTTGGGTTCTGGCTTGCCGCTGGGCGCTGCTCACTTGTGTGCTGTTGCTTTGAACTCCCATAATAAAGAAATACAGGTTGCAGCAACAAAAAAAAGTCAAAGTACCTGTGCGTTGGAGTATCTCAGCTAAATATGCGTTGCCTCATCACTCCGCTGTTACAGAGGTGAGACAGACTCACCCTTGTAAAACTGGTGGTCCACACCAACAAGACAGGCATTGCAGGAGAAGAAAAGGCTGAAGAGGTTTAACAGATGATCTGGGCCTTGGACCCAAGCTTGGTCACCTCTCACATGGGCTCTTTTCCCCCGTTGTACCTTGGTGGTACTGTGTCACACAGGACAGGAGATGCTGGGGTTGGCAGGGCGTTTCCAATTACATATGCATTTTTAAAGTGAGAATTTTGTGGAAAAATGATTTTTCTCTGGTGCCTTTCAGCCTTTCCAAGACCTTTAAAAGGCTGGTTTCAAAGGTAGGCAGTAGCTGGGCATCCTCATTCATGCTCCATTGCCAACACACAAAAGAAGCAAATTCTGGAAAGTCTTTGGGAAGCTTTCCTGCCCTCTGTGTGCCAGGAGCAGACAGCTCAGGGCTGGGCAGGTACCACACTGCCGGGCTCCTCCCTGCTTCCCCCAAACCTACTCTCAGCTGCATCAGTATCACAATAACCAACATTTTGCATTGATTTTTACTGTGTAATTCAGATTGTGGGACCGTACTCCAAAACATCGCTGGGGACATTTCCTCAGCCTTGCTGCACGCCAGCGGCTGCTGCCACGGCCAAGGTGCTCCCTCCATCCACGCTCCTTGTTGGGACACAGCGAGTTCTCGGCAACCTCACAGCTTCCTTTTACCCTTTTTAGCTGAGCGCTCCGTTAATATTCAGCAATGTGTGAAAAAACCCCTCAAACACTCACGCTTCATCCAGCTCCCTCCCCGATATTTACATTGGGGTTTGAAGCCTTGCCCTCCTCTCACACAGCTGGACAGCTTGTTTTTGGGTCCAAAGGCTGGTACCTGCCCAGTGTGCCCTGGCCAGGGTTTGGGGACCAGGGGACCCATCTGCCCGGGAGCCAGTTGTCACCTTTTTTGGAAGAGCCAGGGCTGGCTGGGTGCGGAGCCGCGGGCTGTGCCGGGCACTGCGAAGGCGAGGCCCCACTCCGCCGTCCCACATTCCTTGCTAATTTTAACCAGCTCCCTTGAGCTGCTCGGGAGAGGAGGCCCGGAGAAGTACAGACTTGATTTATTAGTCTTTCCCTTCTGAAAACTTTTGTTCAAGTGTCTTGGGACACAAGTAAAACCAGAATGGGATTCTCAGCCTGGATCCTGGGAGATGTTTCTCTACATCACAGTGTTGCAAGCTTTTTGCAGCGTCAGCAGTTTTTTCCCCCCAGAGATGTCCCAGCTCTGAGATGTCAGGGGAGCAGGGATCTCTCACAGAGCTGTGTGTGGAAGATGTCATGGGACAGCTGGGCCTGGCCATGGTTGGTGCCATCCCACAGACACCAGTGCCCCACCATGGCTGGGCAGTATGCTGATGCAGGTTTCCGCACCCACCCCCTTCCCTTTGCTGTCAGGACCATCAGGAGTAGATCACCACGGTCCACCCAGGCAGAGGACCACACTGACCCCAGCTCTGATTGCTGTCTCTTTGTTCTGGGGAAAGAAAGGGAACTGCTCACCATCTGGCAGGGTTGATCATCTTGGGGGAGGCCCCGTGGACATCAGCTGGAGAGGGAAGGGCAGGGAAGCAGAGTTCAAAGTCCTGATGACATGACAGAGATTGACCAGAAACCACAGCCTGTGAGGTAATACGGAAAGATGTAGAAGATGTCTTCTACAGACACTGAGCCTGTAAAAGAGTTGACCAGAGGAGACACAATCGTCCTCAAGCACTTTGACATCATGAAGAGACAGGGGACAGTCCATTCTCTGTAGAAACAGAAGAAGTAATGGCCTGCATAACTCAAGGCACGAAAGCTTTGGTTTAGGCACAAGGAAACTCATTAGTGGTAAGTTCAGCTGAGTGTTGGAACTGACTTTCCTGTAGCATCCATATAGTTGGAGATTCCCAAGTGCAAGTTCAACAAGCACTTGCCAGGGAAACAGGTAGAGCTGGTCCTGCCCTGGGGAGCAGCACAGGCTGGAGGAGCCCCTGCCTCCCCCGTCACCCAGAGCCCTGAGGGTCCCCACTGCCCCGCCGGGTTATCCCAGCACCAGCAGGGACATAGTTCATCCATCTTGCTGGCTATTGCAGCACTTTCCCAGTACCTGAGTGTAAAAATCAGAGTTTATCAATTTCACATTGTGTCAGTAATCAAGTCAGTGTGAAAGTCACAAACTGCAGTATTTGTGTGAAAACATGCTGAAAAGAAACATTAAACATTTTCTTCCAACTGTTTTCTCTCGCTTATTTCACATTTCTATTCTGTATGTGTATGGTTTTTACATCTATAGCCAAAACGATACAGTGCTCTTGAGGAACTGAGATTAAAGCTCTGATTATGCTTTGTCTTGTCCTGCCATTGTTAACACAGAGGGGAAACATGGTCAGTGCCTCCTGCCTCACACCTCGGGGAACGCACCCCTGGCTCCTCGGCACCTGGTGTCAGCCAAGGGGAGTTTCAGAATCTCAGCGCTGTGGACACAGCCAAAACCACCAACAAACCTGAGCTGAACCTCAGAACAGCTAAGGCTTGGAAATGAAACAAGTCTTGCCTCGTTACTCTTACAGAACTAAATTTCTCTAAGGTGTTTTGTGCTTAAGGCTGAAGAATTAAGCAATGCTTTACAGTTTAAAGAGGTTTTTTTGTTTGTTTGCCTTAGATTTTCCTATCCAGCTGCCAAATACTTTCTGGCTCAGCCTTGAAAACAAATTAATTCTGCTACAATCAACCAATTTCAATAAATACTGGTTGAACATCTGAGGTATGAACCAGTGAGGGAAGTGGGACTGGAAAACCTCCAGCATCTATCTGCTGTTGAGGTGGAGCACCAAGTGCTTCTCTTTGCTTACCTGAGCTTCTTTCCTGGCCCATGTAATAACCCCCTGGTTTGCATTATTGCAGCCTATAAATAAACATGGAAATTGCAGTATAGAAATTAACAGACTTGGAAAATCCTAATTAGCCCACACTGTTATTGGCAATATTGTTGCTGGTTAATCAAGAGCTTGAATTTCCAGATCACAGAATTGCCTGGATTGGAAAAGCCCTTTAAGCTCATCGAGTCCAACCATGAACCCAACACTGACCAGTCCCCTATGACTAACCCATGTCCCTCAGCACTATGTCTACACGACCCTTCAATCCCTCCAGGGATGGGGACTCCACCACTGCCCTGGGCAACCCCTTCCAATGCCTCAGAACCCTTTCAGCAAAGAAATTCCTCCTCACATCCAATCTAAACCAATTAATATAGACAGTTAAGAGTTTGAACAGGGGTCTATCAAATACCACAGCTTGCCAACATCTGGTAGTGACAAAAGTACCCCTGCAGCCTCCCAGGATCTCTGCATAAAGGCAATTTTTCTGTCTCGTTGCTTTGTCTCCTCCTCCCTTCTTTTTCCACATCAAACCTGAGCGCTGCTCTCCCCACTGATGCCCTCCACACCTTCCACACAGCCCATCCAGGCTCGTTCACCAGCAGGACACCAGATCCTGGATGCTGCTGGCCTATGACTTCAGCTCCCAGCACCACTTGACAAGGGGAGCACCCTCAGAAGCACGGCAGACCCTGAGCCAGGCAGGTCTGCTGTGGAGCAGTGAGCAGGATGGACACTGACAGCCAAAACACTTCACAAAATGTTTATCAACTCCAAAAGGTATTTTAGTTCGGAGCCTTTCCTGGTTGACTTTGGGCAAAGGGACTGCCTGTAGTTCAGGTGTCCTCTGGAAGTGCCGGGGCAGTGCTCTGCCTCTGTGGAGCTGCTGGGAAATGTTTGTTTTCATCCCTAGGCACAGGGCGATGGATCTCTGGGTATTTTACTCTCTTTTCGTGCAGGCACTGGTTTCACTGGTGGCTCACTGCTTGTGGAGCCCTTTCGGTCCCCTCAAATGGGCATTTTAATGAGTATTTCAATGCATTTCTCTGCTTCCCGTACTTCTGTTGAGCTATTGCTTTGTCTCATGCAAAGGTTGGACTTCATGATCTCAAAGGTCTTTTCCAACCAAACGATTCTATGATTCTATGTATTCTGTCCACAATGGGCTCCAGTTGTCACCAACCCAATGTCTTCACTTGTATTTACAGTTGGAAAAAAGCAGAATAAAATTAATTCTTGTGCTTATTTAACTGTGGGAAAGACTTACCTGCTTTTTAGAAGAGGCTGTTTGTTTTGTTTTGTTTTCCATTTTCCGCCAGGGCTTCTGTAAGGGAATGCCTTTATTCCATCCCCATGTTCCAGTTACCTCTGTTCAGCTGTATGATTGTGGTCAATATACAACTTCACCAAGTTTATGGGCTTTGTGGACTGCCAGGCAACTCTGTGTGGGAAACAACCTCATGTCACCATTCAATTAAAAATGTAATTTAATTCTTAAAGTACCATCAGCTCTAGGTCAAGTTTGTGCATTTTTCCTGCCACGTTTTAATACTTTTCTTAAGGAATTTTGGTTTTCTTGAGGAATTTCAGTTCTGTTTAAAGCTTTAAATAGGAAGGAGGTTTGTGGAACATGCTGGCAGAGATTTCCCCAGGACTGCAGCCCACCGGCCAGACACACGGCTGCTTACTGCTCCTGTATCCATTTACTAGAACCCAGAACAACCCTGAGCAGTCTGAAAACAGAACTTATTCCACAAATCACTGTACCATACGTCTCTCTACATAATTTGCTTTTATCTCATGCTCTGAATCCCCTCAAAACAGTAAAGGGTTGGATCTGGGTAACAGCAGGAGACGAGGAAAGCGGATTTAAGGAGACAAGTTGAACCTGATGTTCTTCACATCAGCCCATTAACTGCCCTTAGAAATCCAAGAAGCATTAGCGTTTGGGACTATACATTGAAATTCCTCATCTTTCCTGATTTGCTACAGCCATAACACTTTAATCCACCTTGTTTCCTCTCCCAGATACTTGTCTTCTGATCCCATTGTTGCCTTATTAAAAGTAGTTCAAAATAATCAAACAGCCGAGGAAGAAGGAATAAGAACATCCTAGTGAGAGGCAATTTCAGAAAACGAGATTACATTTAAGAAGACTTCACACGTTTTACTGAAGCGACAGTCCCACAGATTAGAGAAATGGAGAATGGATTTACTTTTCTCAGTATAAATTAATGCTGTTTCTTCACAACATGAGTCATCATTTTCCATTATTATGAAGACGGAACAAGGCAATTGTGAAAAATAATACACTATATAACCAGATCTTCACATTTACGACTTAAAGACTGTTGTCAATATGGCTAACTTAGCTCAAACATTTTAAAATATCACTTTTAAAAATTTAACAGCAAAAATAGGTTGTTTTTTTTCCCTTGGTAACTAACATTTTAGGTCAGTTGAAGACCCTATGATGAGTTCATGTCAGTGACTGTAAGCAGTGGCTGTTTCGGTGCTGGGGGAGCAGACGGCTCAGGGCAGCAGACTGGCATGGGGGGAGCTGGCACATGGTGAGCCCAGGACACATGGTGGTGGCACCGCTCTGGGCTGGGCGCTCCCCAAGGGCTGTGTCACTGCAAGGACCAGGCGAGAGCTGCCGAGCGGCTGCAGCGCCGGTGAGGGATTCCTGAGCAGAGCCGGGGCTCAGCACCGGACGCCACAGCTGGACCCCAATTCTGAACTGTTCTCAGCTGGTAAGAAGATCTTGAAATTTGTCAAATTATTTATGAGCATTATTGTTTGCTGTTCAAATCCTTGCAGCCCTTTGGCACATGATTACATCACTGCGTGCCCCAGAAAATGGCAATTAAGTGCCACGCGTATCACCGAGCACTTGTTTTCTCCTCTCCACGTAGGAAAATCAATTAGAGGTTCTCGTTGTGCAGTAAATGTCAATTGTGCTAACATTACAAAATCAGAAACATCTGTAACTATGGAAACCCTCAAGGCAAGGCTCATTTCAAGAATAAATTATGACAAGAAGCTTTTCATGGCTGTTTTTAAACAATAAATATAAATTAAAACAGCTTAATTTCTTAGATGCAAGTTACTTATTTGTTTTAACCTTTAGTACTGTAGGTTCTCAAGGCACGTTTATCAATACTGACATAGAGGAAAATGGTGTTTTATCAATGTTTGCATCCAAGGAATCAGCATCATTATTTGTATTGCTTAAAAGTGTTCCGCTAAGCCAATCCCTGCTGTATTTCAATGGCGAGCATACTTTCTGGATGACTAATGGCCCATCCTTTCCATTTATCATGGTGTGATTTATGCTTTTTGCTACACTTCACAGTTATGCAAAAAAAGCCATCAAGTGTGTGAAAGGAAAACTTACTCAAAACTTTCTTCCAGTCCCTGGGGTGTTGCAAGAAACGCGCACGAGGTCTGTGCTCAGCTGCAGCTTTGGGGAGAAACCTGTCACTTGTTCCTCCGCTCCATTTCCTTCCCGGGCAGCGCTGAGCCGAGCGGAGCTGGCGGGGAGGGCAGGTGGGCTCAGAGCCATGGTGCCTGGCCCCGGGGACAGAGGCCATGGTGCTCCCCAACAGCCCTTCCCTGGCCCGAGGGGGCAAACCCTGCCCGGGGCTGGGCACTGCGAGCAGGATGGGTGCTCAGGGTTGAACGACACTCTGCTCCGCTCCGACAATGTGCCTGGGTCCAGACTTCTCCCTGTCCCTGCAAACAACACAGAACAACTCAGAAAACTCTTGTCAGTGCCATAATTCTCATTGTTTGTCTTGTGCTGATGCACTTTAACTCGCCTCAAAATGAATGCCAGAACAATACAATGCTTTTTTTTTCCCTTTTAACTTCATCTTGCTGTAAGTTCTGACCAAATATCCTGGTCCGAGTGCCACACAAATTAGAAATAAGGCTGGACACATTTCAGCTTTTATCAAAGGAAAATCTGTTTGTGTATCTCTGTCAAAGTCAGTGGGTCTGTGTTCATTTCTGTGCTAATGGATTAGTATGAAACAGGGTCTCAAAACCTGATGCAAACACCCTGGCTCTGAGGAGAGCTGTGACTAGGAGATGGCTGCTGCCAACTTTGCCCTTCCCAGCTGAGCACAGACATGATGAAGCTCTGCAGTGCGAGTAGAGACAGGGATGGAGCCGAGGCCGGCAGCTCCTCGGGGCAAGGGGCCAGCGGGATGGGGTGCACCCGCTCTGTGGGCACCAGGAGGGTGAGCAGAAAGCACAGAGCTCCTGTCAGCAGAGAGTGGCCGGGTGACAGAGGAACCAGGGTTAGATTACCTCGGTGTTCATCGCTAATTAAAATTGATCCCCACCATGTTGCTGAATTTGCTAAAACCAGGTGCTTCTTGAAGGAGATAACCTACCCATCCTGGTGTGCAGAACCTGGGGGAGATAAACCTCACTGGAAAACCAAGTCGGCGTGCCCGAGATCACTGTTTGTCCTTTTGAAGGACAAGGAGAAATCGTTGAAGATTCCTTGGGAAGAAGCTGTCAGGTGTGCTGAGCCGCTGCGTCAGGGTGAAGCACTGGAGACTGGAGGGAATCAAGGGAAGTCTTCGCTGCTAAAGCTGAACTGACTTGAGTGGTAATTTATTGCCAATTCCTTCTTTGTACCACATAGACCACAACTAACCTGGTTTATCTTCAGTCATCCATGTGCTTGTCTGCGCTCATAGCGCAATTCGGTGAAAACTGTGTTTCAGAATCACATTGAAAGGGATTAACACTTCTCAGAACTTGCAGTTTAGCACTATCTGTGCTTCTTCTGAGAAAATCCTTGGAGATAACATTTGGATGCATCTCCCTTAAAAAAAAAAAAAAGAAAAAAAGAAAAAAGAAAAGCTTAAGGAAATATTTATTCAGCTATTTTCTTCTATTGAGATGAGAGAGTACGAGCCGGGGAAGTGAGGGTGGAGAGCCACAATCTGTGATTTCAAATGTTCCCCTCAGTGTCCATCCACTGGCTCCATCCACCACAGCTCCCTGACTGCTGAAGGGATGCTCTTCCCGATTCCTTTTCCGATGAAGGATTCCTGAAGCACAAATCTGACCTTCCATGGGTTCAGGGAGATTTAGTGACTCCCCACTTCCCACAGTGAAAAAGCAGCACAAAAGGAGGCTAAAAAAATACAGCAACCATGGAGGTTTCTGGGGAGAGGGTGGCACAGGAGGACCCATGGGTGCAGGTGGAGGGGGTTGGTGGGCAGCCAGGCAGGAGGGCAGCTGGGTTGGCATAGGCAGGTCGGACTGAGCCCAGGGGAACCACAGAGAACAGCAATGGCACCACAGGAGGGGAGTACAGACATGGCACCTTACCCATACATCATGTAACCCCTGCACCAGGCATTAGAGCTGCTGAAAATGAGCACGTAGTACAGGTTTTCCTTCTCTGTTTTTGTTTTATAAACCTCTTCTGCTTCCTGCATAAGTCTTGGAAAATCAGGGGAAAACACTGAAGCAGCTATCAGCTCAGTGGAGGCTGTGGCTGTTCAGTCGGAGACTCCCTCTGCCTGCAGAAAAGCAAACAAATTCTCATCAAAAAGACTATTTCACCCCTCCCAGCCCCTGACCACCACCCGTTTTCGGCTGCTCTGTGACTGTCTAATGCTATAGGACAGGAAAATGCTGTTCCCCTTGCAGACACCCTCACATGGTGTCAGTATCAAGTGTTTCAGAAACAATCTCTAGAAATCAAAGCAACATGTTCTTCCAAAGCCTTGGCTTGGATCACACTAACATTATCATGAGTTTTTGACCTTACCCTCCAGGCTTTTAACAAGCGACAGACTTGGGACATGTTGCACAAATAGCAAACTTGTCATTAACAGCCTGATAAAGTTTTCTAATGGCTTTAAAACAAGGATGCAAACAGCATATGTTGGTGATTCTATCAGAAACACTCAGCACAAGCACAGCAGGAGAGACCATATTTAAATACAGCTGCAAGTGTGCCTTGGTGTCAGCCAAAGTCTTCATGCTTTAAATAGATGTGTCCCCGTGCAAAGCAATTCTAACTTAGCTCCAGACCTTGAGCTGTGCACGGTGCTCAGAGAGAGGGGCTCCAGGCGGGAGGGCTGGGCTGAGGGATGTTCTCCTGCGTGGTGAAGGAGGGGGACAGGGGGGACACAGCCCAGGGTCCCCTGGGGCTCACAGGGCACCTCCAGCTCCTGCTCCAGTAGGAAAAGATGTCCCCAAACCGGATGAGATCATGAGCTGTGGATGAAATAAGCACCCTATTAATGGGTTACAAATTTGAGCAACCTGGTCTAGTGGAAGGTGTCCCTGCTGCTGGCAGGGGGGTTGGGACTGGATGAGCTTTAAGGTCCCTTCCAACCCAAACCAGTCTGGGATTCTATGAAATTTGCAAAGTAACAATAGGGAAGCAGCTTAATGCACCAGTAACAAAGGTTTTATGTAAAAGGACAACAAGTTTTACTGACAGACACTTTTTTATTTTAAATGAAGCATTAAGCAAGAGGAAATAAACTTCAGTTTCATAAAACACTGAGGTTTCCAAATTAGCCAAATTCTCTGTCTGACCAAATGAATGAGCCTGGAGTCTGCAGCAAAATGCCTCACATGCAGAAAGTGAGTACTGCATATTTAATGCAGTGTCTCAGGCATACCAGATGTATTAATAAAATCTCCATAACTGGAATTTAGTTGTATAAACAATCAAAACCAATGTGCTTAAATGCTTGCTTGAGATCGTTGTAAGAGCAGGGTAAAGATGGCTAGATCAAACCACTTCAGTGCGAACAACAACACAAGCCCACTTACCCCCACTACTCAGATTTGACCAAATCCCCTCTTCATCAGTCAGCAGGACGCTGAGTGCACTTACCCAGCACTCCTGGCTTCCAAAGTGACACAGAGAGGAGCAGCCAGCCCAGAGCTGTGAGCCAGCGCTAGAGAGGTGCACACACAACCCTGCTCTTCTCCAGCCCCACACCTACTTCCCTGCACCACAAGTACCCAGACCACTAACCTGCCCACATTCTGAAGGATCTCTTCCAATAGGAAAAGATTAGTAAATCCCATTTTATTTAACAATAAAAAGTAACAGAGCCAAAGTGATAGAAACAGCCTCCCCCAGAATCTGCCCCAGAACAGCATCTGCCCAGGTGGAATTCAGCTCCCGGTGCTGGACGAAGCCACCTGCACAGACAGACCTCACCAGGATTTTTCACCCTTTCCCCTCTCTGCTCTTGTACCCAGACCAGAAGATTTTAACCCTGGTAGAACACTGCTGGGGTGACCTGCTCCTGCCCCCTGCACCCCTTGCAAAAGTCACCAAGGGAGTGGGAATAATTCAGCTGCCGCAGGGCATAAAGGACAAGCAGGGGCCAAGGAATGACAAACGCAGCTCTTTGCTGCTATTTTTCTCTGAGCCTGTGCCGGTGACAACCTTGACACCAGGTGAAGTGACAGACAGCATGGTGACAGGTTTGTGGCACTGGGAGAAATTATGGCTGCAAAAGGAAGCGTAACAGCACCTGAGAATGGCACAAAGCCACTGGCTGGGGCATGTGGTAGAAAGCTGTGCCCTAAGGATTGATGCTTTGGGATAAAATATGACATTTTGAAGGTTTACCAAAAAAAAAAAAAAATAAAAAAAAAATCATAGTCTTCTACTTGGATTGTGAATGGGTGAGGAAAACATCCCCATGCGCTTGCCAGGCTGGGGGCAGGGGAGTTGGGAATAAAAAAAAATAAAAAAAATTAAAAGGGAGTTTTTTCCATTCACCTGGTCCCTCCCTTTCCCTGTGCGGATTTTGCTCCACTGCTGGAACTCTGCTGCTGCATTTGGAAGGAGATGGATCCCTCAGCATCCTGCACCACTTCGAGTGCAAGAGGCATGCAAGATAAAATGCTGACTGAAAGACTGATTTTCAGATAGGCAGGTGGTTTTTTTTCTCCTGGAAAAAGTAATCCAGGAGAGATGACTGGGAAAATTAAAGGGATTACTAGAGCTGGTTGGAGAAAATGCAAGTTTTCACCAAACATGCAAAGAAGTGTGGAATTTCTTTCAGTGTCACAGTGAAACCAGAGTCTTTCCTGCTGCAGGATTATGCCCTGCCCACCTGCGTTCTTGCCAGGAGGTGGTTAGAAATTCAGATTGGAAGAGGGAGACTCTGAACATCTCCTTGGGTTTGCAAAAAAATGTAAACCTGCATTTTAGGGTAGCATTCAAGAAGATGTCTAAATAATTCTGCAGTGGAAGATTAAAGGTACTCAAAAAGTCCAGCCTTTTAAAAGCCAGAAGGTGAAAGCTGACAATATAATTTAGGAAGCTGGGTACTGAACCTCTAAATACTTCTGCTGATTTCAGCTATTCAACAGGAACTGGTCACCAGCAGGAGAGCACGAGCAGGACATCAACCAGAGAACAGGGAACACTGGAAAATAATTCCAAGACTTTCTTTATGCTGCTGCAGGGTGACTTTTAACTTCATACCCGGGATACACAGGTTGGTGGAAAGGAAGTCTCTGAGCATGAACCTAACACAGCTTAAGAAATCCCAGAGAATGAGGCACAGAGACGTGTATTAACATGTCTATCAAAGTTATCGGAAATCAAGATAAAGGAACAGTAAATACTAGTGGAGCCTGGTCACAGCCATGAGACAACCGAACCATTTCCTTTCTGTAGTGTAAATCAGAGTTTGTAATTAAAGAGCAACCAGCATCGTGAGCTTGTCACTGGTCTTTTCAGAGGACTGTCTGAAGAACAGGATCATTAATAGAACTGCTGGGATGATCCAGATAAAATAAAAATAAAAAAGTTAGCTCAAGTTAGAAGTTAAATCCTTGCTCCCAATGGCATTGCATCTATTGCAGACGTAATAGCATTCGCCGTGATTTCAATGATTTTCCATCACTACGTTGGAATAGTTAGAGATACTAAGCTAAAAATGAACAATTAACTGGATGTAATTGTGTTTGGGTTCCCAGATGGTCAGGATAATACTTTCAAGTTAAAGAGCTGATGGTACCATCATCTGCTGAGATGAGAAGAAAATACATTTGAGGTTTGTCACCTGCTGAGATGAGAGAAAAAAAAAAAAAAAAAAAAAAAAAATTTTGAGTTGCTCCACCCGGGGAAAGAAAGGG
>NW_010288979.1:19076-34679 GCF_000700745.2 Antrostomus carolinensis | reverse complement strand
GTTTTTCCCCCCGGGGGAAGAAGAAAAAAAAAAAAAAAAAAAAAAAAAGAATTTGGAGTTGCTCAGCCTGGAGAAGAGAAGGTTCCAGGAAGACCTTACTGTGGCCTAACAGGGCCTGTAGCAATAGGACAAGGGGTGATGGCGTTAAACTAAAAGAGGGGAGATTTAGATTAGATATAAGGAGGAAACATTTTACACTGAGGGTGGTGAGACCCTGGCCCAGGTTGCCCAGAGAGGTGGTAGAAGCCCCATCCCTGGAAACATTCAAGGTCAGGCTGGATGGGCTCCGAGCAACCTGATCTGGTTGAAGATGTCCCTGTCACTGCAGGGGGTTGGACTAGATGACCTTGAAAGGTCCCTTCCCACCCAAACCAGCCTGTAACTCTATGAAACCAGAAAAAACTCCTTAAAATCAGCTTAACACACAGAATCCCCAGGAACAGACAATGTAACATAAGGGTGACCATGCAGGGGCAGAACAAATTTCCTGAGCCACTTCTTGTCCAGGCTGGTGGCCAGTGCAGATGCTCAGGGAAAATCGCTGCCCACCCGACACCCCCGGGGTGCCCTCTGTTCCCCTGGTGGAACTGGCAGCTGAAGTCAGCTACAAGCCTTGGCTCAAGGACCACCAAGAAGCTGTTGGGAAATGGAAGTGCACGCCACAGAACAGACCACCCCATCTCTCTCGCCGACTCTGTCAGAGACCCTGCGTAGACTTAGGAGGAGCAGTTTCCTTCTACAACCCCACGCTGGTTCTCTCCCATCACATCTCCCCACCCGTGGATCTGCTAATGCCCCTTTCTGCTGGCTGGGGGGAACAGAGCCCTGTGCAGGGGTAACCGCTTCCTCCCCAAGAGTGGCATAAAGTGCTTTATAACCCCTCACACGCTGTTATAGGGGATCAATATAAATACCCTGTGGGTTAGAAAGAGCAGTGGGATATTTCAGCGCTAAGCCTGCTTTTATTTCTTTCTTGCTGTGTCCCTATTACACTGGCAGAGCAGGTACTAACCCCGCTGGCCTCGTCCCCTTCAAACAGGCAGCTCCTTCCTGGGCTGAAGAACAGAGCAAAAATTTCCAGGTCTTTTCTGAATCTAGGTCTTCCACAGGGGCCTGCCAGGTACCAAGCTCTCAAATCAAAGCTAATAAGGCACTTCTCAGAATAAAAGGAGTATTTCCATTGTAAATTGCACAACCATTACAGCTTTCAAACACAAAAATCTCATTTTAAAGTGTCTTATTGAAATTGGACAAATTTTAGCTGAACGTTTACAGAATGCCCCCAAAGAACGTAGATTTCATGCAATCTGACAGCATGCTGAGATCCTCAGCACATAAATAAAACTGACTTGCTTGTGAGCTGTTTGCTCAGCATGATGGTCCAAGAGCCAAGAGCTGAGATTTTGTACCCCTGGGTTGCAGGGTCACCTACATTCCTGGTCTGGTTTCCCTACCCCGAGCAGGCAATTAAGCTTTGTTTTCCACCAGGAGAAACAAGGCTGGTCTGCGACAGAACAGGTCCCAGCTAACCTCATTTCACACAGATGAGTGTTTGGTTTTGTCCTCCCAGAATGGGCAATGGTTGGTTTTAAGTATCTGTACTTTACCACTTTCGCACCTTTCTTTTTTAGCTCTCATAGCTGTAAACCAGGTTTTATTTAGATGCCACATCTCAATGTTTTGACAACCCAGGACTTCCAGAAACAGACCTGGGACTGAAGGCAGAGATTTAAGCACCTTCCAGGGCAATCTCCAGGGTTTTTTCTCTGACTGCAGGGCACAACTATCAATACTGCACATCCCAAGAAGGAACCCATGGCAGCAGCTCTGGGTTCCAGACACTGGACCAGCCACACTCCGCTCAGTTTGGGAAAGGACATCACACTGGGAGCGGCTATAATTGAGTCACCTCAGCCCCTGCAGGCACCCATCCCTGCTGCTCTGCTTCCCCAGGCTGTCACAGCACTGGGTGGAGTCCTCCTGGAACAGTCCCACTGTTCATGATCTGTGTGATCACTGCTGAGGGATCATCAGAGGAGCAAACTGCTTGTATGGTGAACTGCTAGCTGTGACTGACGTGGGAAATGCCGCTCTTACCCTTGGAAGAAGAGGTGTTGGCACAGTCCCTGCTCTGGCTTTGCCCTTCTGATGCAGGCAGACAGCACCTGCCTTCATGCAGTTGTTTCCTGCTGCTTCTAGCAGAGAGGTTACAACTGAAACAGCCTTATGTATATATATATATAAAATTATGTATTTATTTATTTACACCCCCTTGTTTTGCACTTGGGAGGTAGAGGCAGCAGGGTGTGCATTAACCAGCATGCCAGAGATGCTGAGAAGCTGCTCAGAAGCTGCTGCAGCAGCCCCCTTCTTTCTCCCCAGATGTGCTCAGGTACATCCACGCCTCACAGCACCAAGCCCAGGCTGGGCCAGCCCTGTCCCATGAACCATGTTTGATTTTCAGACTGGAGCCAGCTCGTATCTGACCAGGTCGAGCGCAGAGTGTAGACAGAGCAAATCCAGCCCTTCCTGGAAACTGAGTGTATCAGAAGTTTTAAGTTGAGAGGAAAGTGCTCTCAGCAGAAACAAACACTGAGGGAGAAGCAGAAGCACCCCAAGGCCACTGGTCTGGAGGGTGCTGTGGAGTGGCAGAACCATTCCCACAGACCCAAAGGTGGGAATGGGTGAGATGGCTCCTCGCTACCGACACCCGCTCAGCATCACCTGCCTCCAGCCACCCACATAATCCTGCACCCACTCAGCATCACCTTCCTCCAACCACCCACACAATCCTGCACCCAAACCCGCTCCTGGGCACCCAAGAGGCTGGGAGCGAGGAGCAGCTGGAGCAGCAAATGCATTTTTCATGAGCTGCCACTGGCATTTGGGGAGCTGCTCAAGTAGAACATTGACCTGCTGGGAGCTCCCCAGAGCTGTTGGGCAGCGATGGGAGCCAAAGAGCACAGCGATTCCACTCCTCGTGCCTGTTCCACCCAAAGCAGAGGGGCCCTCTGCCAGCTCTGCCACCAGCCCCACAGCTGCAGCTTCTCCATCCGCCTTCACCACGGCTCCACTTTTGCTTGCACTGCCCTTTTTTTTCCACTGCATTCCCATCAACCACCACACTTTGTGAGAACTGCAGTAAGAAAACATCAGCCAAGATTTCTTCTATTTTCATCTCTGGCCAGCCTAACTGGATGCAGATGCAAATGGCCAGGCTCATGCCCACAGGGAGGGCTTGGCCCTGGCTCCTCACAGTGGTGCAACACAGAGGAAATAATATTCATTCCTCAAATGCTGGATTAATCCAAACTGTCAGCTGCTTTTTTCACAGCATTTACATGTTACAGATTATATTACAGAATAGCTGCTTATCATAAATCTCCCAGCCAGTGCTCACTGTCGATCGCTGCTCATGCAGCATCTGTGACGTGAGCGATTGCCAGAGCCCGCAGCTGGATGGCTGTGATCACAGCATTGCCTGGATTGGAAAAGCCCTTTAAAATCATCAAGTCCCATCATGAACCCAACACTGACAAGTCCTCGACTAACCCATGTCCCTCAGCACTATGTCTACACGACTCTTCAATCCCTCCAGGGATGGGGACTCCACCACTGCCCTGGGCAACCCCTTCCAATGCCTCAGAACCCTTCCAGCAAAGAAATTCTTCCTCACATCCAATCTAATGCTCACTGTGACACCCTGACCAGCTCTGCTCTTCCCTTGGGCACAAGGACAGCACTGGAGCCACAGGACACAGAAGCAGAGGGCAGAGGAGGGACCCTGCCAGGTGACTCCTCTCATCCAGGGCAATGGTGTTTCTGCAATCCCACCAGCTGCTTCTGCAGAGAAAAAGGCTGTATTTTAAATCGGGTCATTTACTAGACTAATGAGAGGCCTATAATTTACATTTGCACCAGACTGTTTTCCCAGTGGGACTGCCTGTTTCACCTCATTATATGGATCGTACCCTTTTGTACACAATTTCACTAAGAAGATTAAATAGTTGCAGTACCAGTGCTAAATATAAAAACACATTAAGCTCCCAATATCACGTATATCCATCAGGACTTCCAAATTAAACTATTCCATACCTCATGCCCGTTACCAGCAGGACTTCCTCACTTACTGCCCTTAAACCAGAAATGAACAGAGGCACCGAGGGGTGAAGGGAAGTTGAACACCATGATGGACCAGCTGCAGGGCTGGAAGAGGAGCCCAGGGTTAACGGGATCACAACCTACAATACTCACACCAGGTGGGCAGGGCAGATCGTAGGGCATCACACAAGTGTCACCCAATGGGCAGAAGCTGAAAAGAGCAAAGTGGAAGCCAGAGGCAGCCTTAGGGCAATGGACCATCAGATTGGATCTGAGGGGAATATCCATGAAACAAGCCAGGAATCTTCTAAACTGTTCTGCCACCTGGAAATACCTCTACGAGATCATAACTCAACATCGCTTGTAGTGCACTGGGATGGTGACGTTGGAATGAAAGAGCCTTGAAAAACAAACCCGGAATGCTGCTCCAGTGTTGTTTTAAAACATAATAAATTTGCAAACAGAGGACTTGGCAGAGGGGAGGCAAAATGGGATTTTTTTGGCACCTCTACCACAGCCAATTTAAATTAGGTAACTGAATATCTATAAATTGTCTAATTAGGTCAACTTCCATTGCAACTTCAGCCTGAAATGCCCCAGCAACTAAGCTTTCTTCAGAGAAGGTATTTTAGACCCCTTGTTCCCCTGTAGTACTTCAAAATTATAATTCACTTAATTGACTTGAGGCTTTCCAGAAAATGCTATGACTTCAAAACAAATACATTTCTCAGGAATGCAAGTCTATGTATAGAAGGATTTGTTCTGAAAACCACAATACCTCTGTAAGAGCTCTGTGGCTGCATGCTGAGTAAGAGCCGGGAATTGCACTAGCTGAAAAACAACAAACCCAGCAATAACCCTGATTTCTTGCCTTCTTTTAGGCTTTGTTACTTCCCCAGTGCAACTGGTGGATCAGTTGTACGCCACAAGCCAAAGGGCAGAGGTAAGCAGCCAGGGACAAGGAGGGAGGATATTTTAACTGTCAGTCCAACCAAATCAGTAACTGAAAACAGAAAGGCTGTGAGCTCCAACCAGCAACAGATGTCTTGGTTTTTTATTTTTTTAAACCCTGTGAATCCTGAACACCTCAGAGTGCTCCGGGGGTTCTCTGGGTCCCACCAACTCTCACTGCCATTGCTTTAGTTTGCATACTTTCGTTCCAGGAGTATTTCCTACGGGTGCCATATCTCAATCATCCCCATTAGCTGACATTTCCCAAAGAGAGCAGCTGCTTGGGCATTACACAGCCTTCCTGCCCCTTGCGATCTCCCCCAGCCCCATAATTCACTTTGGTAGGGCAGGTTCCTGGTGGATCAGCCCTGGGGAGCAAGTTTTTCAGAAACTTCACATCTGGGCAGCACTCCCATGGTGGATGCTGCCTGGCTTCGTCATCATGAAGCAGAAAGGGAAAATATATTCACCTAACAGATCTCTAACACTTCCCAACCCCCTTCCTCAGTTCAATGCGGGGAACAGTGCTGTGGGGAGAAATCCTCCCTGTCACAGGGGCTGTGCTGCATCCACCACCATCACTGCAGCTTTTGGGGATGTTCATCAGCAATGCAGGGGACCAGCATTGCTCCTCTAGCCCCCTCCATGGGGGCTCGGATAGGATGGCAGTGAGTATGCAACAGTAAGAAATGAGACACTGAAAAATCTGCTTAAAGGATGACAAGGAGTTTCAGTCACCTCTGAGAGCACATGGCTGCTCCCAGGTGAGGATCTCCCCATTGGGGTGACCACCACCAGCCCCACCCACACTCAACCCAGGGCTGGCCCAGCTGCCCTAGGCACCTCGTGGGGACAATGCCCTCGGTGGCCATTTCTGCAAGGAGGAGGATGGGGGATGACCCAAGGTGAGGGAGAGGTATCTGAAGGTAAGGAGACAGAAGAGCCTAACACACACGGACAAGGAAAATACCCCCAGTGCCTCCCCTGGGGACAGCCCAGGGACACTGGGAGGGCACCAAGAGACAGATTGGTGCAGCAAAGCTGGTGTCAGGGGATCAAGCGTCCAGCATCCTGAGAAGTGGAAGGGTAATGACATCTGCCCTGAGACAGACACTAATTGAGCAAAAACTTATTGAGATCAATACTCTAGAGGACATTTCTACATGGTGGTGTGAGCTAATTAACTCTCCATGGAGTCTGAAATCCCGCTGAGACTCTGACCCGCTCTGCCATGCTCAGGCTCCTCTCCTCACTCACAATAATGCCTTTGTAAGTGACAGTTAAAACAGGGATGAAGAGCACCCGGGGTCACACTGACACACACCTACACGCAAAGGTCCCTGCAGTGCCTGGACCTGCCTTCCTTTTCCCAGATGAAGGCTGTGGTATCTCCTGTAACGGAGAGCAGTGCCCATCGGTGCCGGCGCGGGAGAGCCGGCGATGCAGACCTGCTCCCAGTACGTTATCACTGCACCTGGTAAGGAGACACATTGCTCTGGGAAGATGTAAGGTGGGGGGAGCCCACAGCTCAACACTGGCACACTGCGAGCCGTGGGTACTGACAAGAGAAACCAGGAAACAAGGACAAACAGGAGGCAAAATACTCAATTTGAAAAGATGCATTTTCCTCCCTGCTGCAGCTGCGGGGTCCGGTGCTCCCGTCAGTACCCGCATGGTGCCCGTGTTCAACACTGTCCAGCTCAGGCTGAAAACACATTTGCTCTGAAATTTGAGTGCAAAGCGGCGAGTTCACAAATGCTAACTTGAACTTAGAAATCTGCAACAGGCACAGCCAACACCCACTGCAAGGGAGACATGTCTCAGCATGGTTTGTTGTGGTGCTTGGCTAGTCACACCTCATTTGCACCTTTATTTCTTCCATACACCATTTCTCCGGATTCCTGTGCCATTACTTTGGTCAAACAGCAGCTGCAAGGCCCATTTCAGCTAGCCAAGTCCCCAGGTGTGGACACCACAGCAGTGCAGCAATGGCAGCAGGAGTCACAACCTTAATTAACGTGTCAGTGAAAGCACGGTGGGAGTGGGAGCAGCACACCTGATACATGGGTGCAAGGCCTCCACGCCCATACAGCATCACCTGAGGGGCTGAGGGAGCCAACTTCTGCTCAGGGTGAAGATTTTTCTTGAAAGGTACAAGATCATACGTGACAGAAAAGGGTTTGTAGATGGGGAAGTGCAAAGCAACAGATAACTGAAGTCTGCAAAAAACGATGATTGCAGGATGATGAGGGTGGTGAGACACTGGCCCAGGTTGCCCAGAGAGGTGGTAGAAGCCCCATCCCTGGAGACATTCAAGGTCAGGCTGGACAGGGCTCTGAGCAACCTGATCTGGTTGAAGATGTCCCTGCTCACTGCAGGGGGTTAGAGTAGATGGGCTTGAAAGGGCCCTTCAACCCAAACCAGTCTGTGATTCTACGAGCCTCTTGATCTTGACATACCAGGGTGGGATCCCCGAGGTCTTGGTTCTGCCCACAGGCTCCTGGGCAGCGGTGATGGCTGTGGTCATGTTCTCCCTGTAGCTCAGCTGCCCATTGACTTAGAGAGCTGCGCAGGGGGAAACTGTGCTGTCTATCTGGAGCCTAATACAACTAAATTCACTTTATTTTCTCTCACGAACAGCGTGGAAAAGCCAGTAGATAAATGCAAGGAAAGACAGGGCTTGTGCTTGCAGAGAAATATGTGGGGGATTCTGGTGGGACCCCCCAGACTCTGCTCCAGGGTACTGCAGGTACAGGTTTTCAAAGTGCGTGAAGTTATTCCAGACTCATTCTCTTGATAAGAAAGGAATCAGATTATTACTAATAGTAATTGCCAGTAATACTGATGTTGATTCCCAAGACATTTGCAAGCCCTTTATCCAAAGGGCATGCTGTGTTTGGCTCTGCTCACATGGTGCAGGTCCCACCGAGCTCTGCAGCCACCAGCGTGTGCTTACAGGCTCGGGCACAGCGAGCCGGAGAAATGGGAACAAAACCACAGAACATCACTGCCTAGGATTTACCATCTCGATCCTGTCCTGGTGAAACGCTGTAATCCCCAATTCTCGCACTGCCCTCACGAGACACATACACGCAGCAGCTGCATTGTCACCACGCCGGGCAGCAGCGTCCCTGGACCCGCAGTGCCTCCCATGCGCTGCCGAGAGCCGCGGGTGGCGGGTCCAGAAGTGGGACTGGAGGAGCACACGGCTCCTTCTCACCGACAGCTCCACCTGCTGTGCATCATCCTGGCACCATGGCCAACACCACAGCCAAGCTGTGGGGCTGAGGGGCCCTTGGGGCCACCAGCCCCCCGCAAGAGACCTGCTGGGCTCAGCACTGTGGAGCGGGGCTGGCCGGGCACCCACACACCCCTGGGACAGGGGACATGGCCTGACCCTGCCAGAGCCATTCTGACAGAGCCACCTCTCCTGTCTGCTGACCCCAGGGCCACAGCGCAGGACAGCCACCACGGTGTGCCCACGAGTGTCATGGCTGCCCTCCACCACAGGCAGCTGTACCTGCTGTCACCCACAGCTTCACAGCCCAGGGCAAGGTACTGGCAGGTATGACCCCACCAAGGTAAAAAAAGTGATTCCAGTGCTGATAAGTAGATGCAGGCATTTTGGGTTGAGCTTTTTGGGTGGTTTTCTCTATTTTTTACACTTTGTTTTCAGTATACCCCTACCTCACCTTCTATTTCCACCTCTATCAGAGCCACCTGTGCTTTCCTTAAGCCTTTTCCTCTCCGTGGATGTTCTGCATCTCACTGATGTCCTCAAGGACACTGAGACCTGGAGGAGTCACAAAGCACCCCAGGAAGGGAAGACAAAAGAGAAGCACAGCCTGAGAGGGGGGACCATCCACCTCTGACACATGGGGATCACAAACAACAAATAGATGTATTTTTTCAGAGCTTGCCCACCCACAGAGAAAGCTTCACATGTGCTGTACTATGAGGAGCTGCTGCTGCAGCCCCGTGCACAGGCTCAGGTAGCCCAGGACTCAATGGTCAGACAGGTTCCCCGGGTGTCAGGGCAGCCCCACACACCAAACCCCAGTTCCCTCTGGGTCACTGGGGACCCAGCTGCAGTGACCAGCAGAGAGAACAAGACCTGTCCGAGATGCCTAAACCAGGATGGCACTTCAAAGGTCTCTTAGCAAAGCAAACAAGCACCCAGCAGCTACCACTGCCTGCAAGCACCCAGGCTACCCCAAAACCTCCTGTTCACTTTGAGCATTTATTGCCCCATAGGCACAAGCACAAGAGGAGCTGCAGGGCTGGTGGCTCTGGGGACCATCCTATACCCAGGAGACACAGCAGTTAGTCCTCATTCAGCAGAGGATGAAACTCTGGAAACAAACACCCAAATCACCATCACCTCCTCCACAAGCCGTATTAGAGAAAGACAAGACACCCCTACCTGAAGATACACCTCCCAGGAGAGCAGAGTCCTCCCTGCAGCCCAGAACATAGTCTCTGTGGGACGGGTTTTAAAGCTGGTGGAGAGTTGAGGGTGTCGTTATTGCCTAAGGGTGGGCAGCTGGTGGCCAGGGGTCTGGCAGCTGGTGCAAGGGGCTGGGGTCTGTGCCCTGCAGGAGGTGGCACAGGCACTGGGGAGCTGCATTTCATGTCCAAGACCCAGCACTGAAAAGCCAACAGATGATCTGAGGTGTGTCAGTCCTTCGTTAGGTCTGTGCTTAAGTTTCTGTTAATTTTCTAAACCAAATTTTAAGGCAAGGTTTGGTGTCTTTTAAGATCTGAGTCACAGACATTGCATCCCCCCCAATGCACTGCAGCTCCCCAGCAACAGATGATCTGAGGTGTGTCAGTCCTTCGTTAGGTCTGTGCTTAAGTTTCTGTTAATTTTCTAAACCAAATTTTAAGGCAAGGTTTGGTGTCTTTTAAGATCCTGAGTCACAGACATTGCATCCCCCCCCAATGCACTGCAGCTCCCCAGCCACGATAAACTCTTCATTGTTTTTCTGCTCGAAAGCAGATCACCACCTCCTAAAACAGGGCCACCCTTCCATTAGTCCTTAATTGGTTGGGGTTTTTTCTTGCCATTTAAACTAGTTAGAGATAGGTGGCAATACCTCGCTTGCTGGTTTTAATGAGGGTTTTGATGCAGGTAAGTGGCAGCAGGTGTTAGGAGCAGGTCTATGTGCAGGTCTGACCCAGCCCCAGGGCTCCCCTGGCTCTGAGGCCATGGGGTGGATCTGGCGCCTTGGTGCTCCCCTGGCTCTGAGGCCACGGGGTGGATCTGCAGACCCCAGCTGCCCTGTCCCATGGTGGCATGGCCTCATACACCCCATGCTCCCCAGCACCCAACCACACAGCTCTGCATCACTTCTCCCTCCGCCTCCACACCAACCACACCATCCATAGCATCCATACCAACCATTCCTGCCATACCACCCATACCCACGGCACCCACAGCACCTCCTCTGCCCAAACCACCCAAACTGCCCACGCGAGCTCTCCCTTCCCGTGTGCCGGACACCTCGATTTGGCAGATTAATACCCCCCACCTACCCTGAAGCCCTACAGAGGAGTTCGGTGGTGGATCACCCCAGCCACAGCTTGGGCAGGGTCCCTCAAGCACCATCCAGGAAGGACTTTTATGAAGCCAAATGCACCATCCCTGGAGGAAGAGGAGACGTAGTAAGACAGAGACCCAAGTGATTTTGGGGGACTCAGGTCACACAGGGCTGAAGTGGAGGCTCCTCATGATGGAGCTAAGCAACCAAGCAGGAAAAATATGCATCCAGCATTTGTTTTTGCTCTTCCCAATACCAGAAACCTTAAATCGTACAGAAATATTTTAAAATGATGTACTGCAAACAAGGGGGAGGAAGGCTGGTCGCCATACATTACACAGGGCTGCAGGGACACGGGGACCACTGGCCTTAACCTGCGGGAGAATTAGCATCTGTAATTTGCCCCTTAGGAATCCCCGTTTACCTTCACCCTCTGTCTTAGTTCGCTGACATCATAGTTATTAGATAGATCATTTTTATGGATTATGTCTCACAAGGGCAACATTTTAATGAATAGTAGAATTAAATGTTTGCCAGGGTTTTTTTGCAATAAATGATCAATTACCGCTGGCTGCATCAATCACGTTTATTAGCTACCTTCCAGAATAATTTTTCATAACTTGCAAATTGAAATTAGGTTAAAGCTGAATTTTATTTCATCTTCATTGGCTGTAGTAAATACAGTACTTACATATAAAACACCAAGATCAGTGGGGGTTTTTGTGTCTTTTTGTGACACTGGGTGAAATTCTGTGTGTGCAGAATAGCGAAAAATATTTTTCAAAAAATTAGTAAAAATACGGATTTCCTTTTCAAAAATGCTTGGGGAACTGTGACCCGTCAGACAAGATTTCTTACTCATTTTCAAGGTCATCAGGAGATTACCTGGTATGCATTTACTATTAATAACGTCCAACTACAAGGTTAGATTGAACATTGAGTTTTTGTCATGTCACACGTACTATCACGGCTTTAGCAAAATGGAGTCAGAAATACCATATATTTAACTTTCCTAGCATCAAAAAATCAGCTTTATATGATATTAGAAATAATTATATGTAAAATACAAGTTGCAGTATCTTCTGTAGAGTTAAAGGCAGACACAGTTTATGGAAAAATTATCTTATAACGTTGAGCAAACCAGCTGGAGGCAGAGCCAAGGCAAATCCAGCCTTGAGCTCATCCACACCCCGTCTCCCCGATCCTGGGGGTGGTGAGTGGGGCCAGCGCTGGGGCCAACACCAGAGCCGTGGCCACCGGTCCCCAAGCAGCTCTGCCCGCTGCCATGAGCCCCTCCTGCCCCAAGCCCCGCTGCAGGGGAACCGGACCCTTCCCCTCCCCGAACGGAGCCCAGCATCGCACCCGAACTGGTCGCTGGTTGAAAACTTTATGCTCTCTCTCTGGAAGCTTTATGAGCTCCAGTCTTCAGCAAAGTGGACCAAGGGTAATTACAGTGATTAAAACCTGCTGAATGATTAACAGAGTGCTGCTGCTGGCCCATTCACCCGGGGCCCAGCTGACCCTTGCTCGGAGCAGGTGGAGCATCTCCACGCCTTAAGCAGAGCCTCCCACGCTACGGGAAGTTCCCTGGGGGTGTGACGGGTGGCACAGTGCCACTGGCACTGCCTGGTCCCCACTCAGCTCCAAGTGCTCCCCTTCCCTTCCGCCCAGTGCTAACAGCTACTGGTTATTGGGCAGGAGGATGTTTGCGTCACTCAATTTAGTGCTGGGAGACAGAAGCAGCATTTTGCTCAGAAGTATCTGGGGTGCAAGGAAAATGAAAAAAAAAAAAAAAATCACTTTTCTTTCTTTTGCTCTGTGTGCTCACAGAGCTGCTGCGCTCCAGGCTTGTAAGAGCTGCACTGTCCTGTCAGTACCTCTCCCCCAGCATTTACCCAGGTGTCTGCTGCCCAAATACTCTATGAGAGCAAAGCTCCCAACATCTTTTCCTGTCTATGACAGAACAAGGGGCTGTCCAGCTGGCAGGTCTTGACTTGGTACAGCAGCCACAGAACACACGGATCCTGGGGCTGCTGCTTGGGCAGCAACTGCTCCAGAACATTGCAGGGACTGTTCTGGAAAACCTGTCCTGGTTGTGCCAGGATAGAGTTAATTTTCTTCTCAGTAGCTGGAATAGCTGTGTTTTGGTTTCAGTGTGGGATTTGTTATGAGAAGGATGTTGATAAGGTGCTGATGTTATTAGTTGCTGCTGTAGCCCAAGGTCATCGTGTTGGGCTGGTTCGCAGGGGGAAAGGGGTGGGAGGGGGAAGCACAGTAATTAGCAAACCCCAAATTGGCACTTGGCTCTGTCAATGAGATATTCCATCTCCTGTCCCCCATGGGCAGGACATTCCCCAGGGCTGAGGGGAAAGCTGGGGATTCTCTCGGGGATGGCTCAGGCTCTGGCTCTGCCAGGATTGCGGTTTGGGTTTGGGGACTGTCTCTTCTCCGGGATCGCTGGCTGGGACAGGCTGGGCATCGGTCGGCGGGTGGTGAGCAACTGCACTGGGCAGCACTCATTTGTATAACAGTTATTATTGTTATCATTTTATTTCAATTAGTAAATAGTTTTTATCTCAACCTGGGAGTCTCCTTGCTCTTTTCCTTCCAGTTCTCTCCCCTACTCCCTGGGGTGGGGGGACAGTGAGAGAACGACTGGGTTTGGCTGCAGCCAAAGGAGTGAAACCACCTCAGCGCTGCAGCGACCACTCAAGCACTGCACGTGCAGCCAGGAGGAGCAGGCATTACCCAGGACGTGCTGCCCACAGAGCAAGTTTCCAGAATTGGGTGTTCACGGTGTGCAAATGTCCCCAAGTGTGCAGGTGAGCACCAGCATCCCCAGTCTGTCACGTCGTGCACGGCAGACTTTGTCCCTCCATGACTCAGCTGCTTACGTAGCTCTATGATGTGGAATAGGAAACAGATTATTTTGGGCACATCAAGCAATTGGTGTGTTTTATTACAAGGAAAAAGGCTATTTTAGGACTTTGGAAACAGACCTTAAAATATTAAAAGCTCAGAATACCTTGTCTTCTTGTCTTTCGCCATCTCTCTGCTGGAAGCGATGGATCTGCCCAGCCAGCCGAGCCGTTTGCCAGCCCCAGAGGAAACCCTGTCCCACCACCACATGCCATGGGGAACAGCCCTGTCCCTCACAGACGTGTCCCCGTGCAAAAGCAGCCGGTGCTCTGCCCTAATATGAACGTGTGTTTCGGGGGTGAGGAGCCACCAGCACAAGCTCCCCGCCGTGCCCGGAGAGAAGGCAGGTGCTTCTGGGCTGCCAGCCCAGAGGGCTTGGTGCCGCCTGGTGAGCCGATGAAAACCAGCTGCTTTGCCAGCAGCTAAAGGTCAAGGTGTGCTTATCTAAATAGCAGGACTTCCCTTTGTGTACACGTCCTGCTGTGCTTTTAAAGCTCTTCAGCATCTATCCTAGACCGTGAAAATGTAGCACTGTACCTCGCGTGTTTGCAGCCACGCAGTGCGGGTGGCAGCGCCGATGTCCTCTATATCCAACTTTTCCCTTCTGATACAGAAGTTTGTTGGCTTCCCATCCCAAGGACTGCTACAGGGAGAGACAATCGCCTTTAAAAAAAAAAAAAAAAAAAAGTTATTTTTTTACAGCTTTACTGTAAAGGTGCCAGAGCACTGGAATAAGCTGCCCAGAGAGGTTGTGGAGTCTCCATCTCTGGAGATGTTCAAACCCACCTGGACACTTCCCTGTGCAACCTGGTGTAAGGACCCTGCTTTGCAGCAGGGTTGGACTGGGTGATCTCCTGAGGTCCCTCCCAACCCCACCAGTCTGGGATTCTGTATTATGTCAGTTGAGTTCAGCCTTTTTGGCACGTTACTCACCGACCACATAAGGCTTTGAACAGTCAATCCTACGGGCTGCAGAGAAGCCACAGGTTGGTGACTGCCAAAGAACGAGAGCCAGAGGGCTTTGTTTTGGAACAGCGGTTCTCCGAACGACCTGTAAATCAAAGCAGGTACTGAGCCATCGGGGCATTGGTGCTTCTGTCACAGAATCCCACATGTCCCAAACAGGCTCCAATGTTTGTCCTTGATATCTTTTTTAACTCAACAGGTTGCATATGATGTTTGATAAGGTGATGGTATCAACACAATAGCACGCTGCTGTGTCCAACCTCTGGTTGATGCAAACCCGGTGTGAGGAATCACACCAAGCCAGCAGACGATGTTTGATGGTTCCCTACTCCCCTGTGTTTGGCAGCTGTGTGGTTGGCCTCTGGCTTTATGGACACATGGAATATTTCCTGTTATAGTCAAGCACAATAACTCTAACAGCTGTGAAGGTAGGAGCCCTGTGAGACTCTCCCTTAGGACAGGATGAAAAGCAGCCTGTATTTCCCACTTGGAAGCTCACCAAATGTTAACACTGTCTTCCAAAATTTTGCCTGAACATAAATTTTCCCCTGAGCCAGGATGTGCCTTTGGCACTTGGTGTCCATCACTCCAGGATGAGGCGGGAGGCTGGGGGCGGGTGAAGCACCCTCCATCAACCCACCCTGTTGGCATAACGGGCGCTGCACCTGCTTGCCCAGGGGGTCTTTGGCCCCATTCCTCCCTCGAGAAGGACCACCCAGGGATGCTCCATTTTACCAAACCCATGGCTTCCTGTCATTGCTTCGCAGCTTTGTGCGTCTCCAGGAGATGGGGCAGGAGGGTTCCCCCCATTGTCCCCATCCATGTGCCGTGGGGTGGCTGCCCATGGGGGTGGAGATGGATGCCCAGCAGCAGGCATGCGGTGAGCTTGGTGGTACCACAACAAGTCCAGTCCCTCTGACAAGGCACAACAGAATCCTGCAGACACTCTCTTTGCCTCCGTGTTTTTGGAATGAAAGGAGACGCATCCACTGACAGGGCTTCACCCCAAATATCTGCAGGGGATGCAGGGAAATCACAGAATCCCAGAATGTAAGGGATTGGAAGGGACCTTGAAAGATCATTGCGTCCACCCCCCCCCCCGCCGGCGCAGAGACACCCCAAGTCG
>NW_010288979.1:3704-19023 GCF_000700745.2 Antrostomus carolinensis | reverse complement strand
AGCCTGTCCCAGGGCTCTGTTACCCTCACAGTGAAAAAGTTTTTCCTTATGTTCACATGGAACCTCCTATGCTCCAGCTTGTACCCACTGCCCCTCGTCCTGCTGTTGGACATCACTGAGAAGAGCCTGGCTCCATCCTCCTGACATTTGTCCTTAACATATTTATAAACATTAATGAGGTCACCCCTCAGTCTCCTCTTCTCCAAGCTAAAGAGACCCAAATCCAGGGGGTGGGAGTCTCCTGGGAACAGTTACCGTGTCCAGATGGGCAGGACGAAGGTGCCTCGTGCTCCATTGCGGGCAGGCACTCAGCGTTCGTGCTGGCGGGGCCTCGAAACAGCGGGAGCAGCCACGCGCCCTAAAACACCTCGTGTTGTTTCATGCTGAATGGGGGAACAAAAATACACAAACACCTCTTCTCCCTACAAGCCGCAGCATCTGGGGAATGGAATGTCACTGGTGTGAGCTGGTGAGGTGGAGGGGGCCCCTGTCCCCACAGAGACCCCCAGCCCCTCCAGGAGATGTTTCCCCATCATCCCACCATGCTGGGATCAGGTCCTCGCCTGGATTTCAGCTGCAGCCTGGTTTATTGTAAGGAATTCCCCAAACCAGAAATCATCATGAAAGGCACCAGCTGGGCTTCTCAGCTTGGAAGAGGCCAGAATGAAACGTGCTTACGGCTCCCAGGTTCTTCCTCAGAAATTTTTGAGACACCAGATGAAGCAAAACTGCCCTTTTCCCCTGTGCAAAATTTCAGTTTTGAGAAACTGACATTTTCCCGTGGAATAAAATTCTCTGCAAATAATAAAAACGTAAAATGTGGAGTCTGCTGTCTTGCGGCGTCAGTGCCTGCTGTTCCCGGGTTCTGCCAGGAGATGGGACCCCACGGCAGAGCGCAGGGCTGCCAGCGCGGGGGACCTTCCTCCTCCTGGGGGGACCTTCCTCCTCCGGGGGGGGACCTTCCTGCGGGGCTGTATCGGTGGTTTACGACCCTCAGCCTCCATCCAGGTAACGTGCAGCTGTTTTCCCGTTCGTTGCTCGAATTTGTGACTTGTTTTCGAAATGTGGAGAAGAACGTGGAGCTTCCCCGTGCAAGCAGGTCTCCATCTCTAACAGCACCTGGGGGTTTCAAACAGCTCGTTGGTTTGGAGACAGTGTTGATTATTGGGGAGAAAACAGGGTATTATGTGCAACAGCTCTAACTAACCCTGTCCAACACCCCCAAGAAATTTCTTTTTAGGGTTTTTTAAGAAAGCTCCTCTAAATTTGTGTTGCTCCCCCATTTCCCACCAGTTTCAAGAGCTTGTGAGTATTATTTCAGGTTTTCTCTGAAGCTCCTGTACATCATTGGGCAGTTCCTGCTTGTCAGCACAGAAGCAGCCTCACGTACTGCGGCTGCTGAGGAGCTGCAGGGTGACACAGCCCCGCTGTCCCCCGTGTCACCAAGCTCCCAGACCCCCCAGTCCCTGCTCACAACCATCACTCATCCTTGCAGTCCAGCTGCAGGTGAAAATCTGATTATCTGTGTTTTCATGACACAGCTGCAACATAGCCAGGACTGAAAATGCTCCTCTTTACACACACCTTTAAATTTTACCAGGGAAACACAAACCCCAAAATAGCCAGTGAGGGTTGTGCTCCAAATATGGAGTGGCCATTTGGGGAAAAATGTTAGCTAATTTGAAATTTTCAGCCTGCAGCTGCAATTTAATTGCTTAATACCCACAGCAAACAGTTTTCTTGTAAATTAATAGGATGAAACATATTAGGAAATTAAAATAGCTTCTTTGGCATTTATGTTTTTGTGCCTCCTTACCTTCCTGGTATATTTTTAGAATGGGAGATGTTATTGCTCAGAATCTCATGAAAAGGATTTATAACAGTTAATAATTAGTGTATTAATGCACCAGACTGCAGCAAAATTAATACAGGCTTTGTCTGCCTGGGCTTCATTCATGGCCAGGCACTGAAGCAGCAACAAAACCAGACCCAAAAGCAGAACTAGTGTCCTGGGAAAATGACCTCTTTGGGGGAAAAGCCAGAGCAGACACAGAGCAAACCTTCACCCTGCTCCATCCCCAGCCCCGAGGGATGGGGGGGTGTGTCGGGGGGCAGCCGATGGGGATTGCTCCCAGGGATGGTGGGGTGGACCCAGCCCCACAGAGGTGGGCTGTAGCACCCTGTGTGGGTGGGACTGAGGGGAAAAAATACTCAACAACAACAAGGTTAAAGAAAAATTCATTGGGTAAGTTAATTCTGCTGGAGCACGGGGCAGCCCGACTCCTGTGGCACAGCAAGGACCAGGGGAAGGGGACGTGGCCTCGGTGGAGCATCACCAGCACCCATCCCCACAGGGTGTCCCATGGGACCCCAGCCTGCTCCTGCCTGCGTGTCCAGGGATGCTCCAGCCATGAGTTATTCCTGGAGGAGCTAGAGAAACACCCACAGTGAGTGATCGCTCTCTGCAGCCATCAGTGGTGCTCTGGGCAGTGGTGGAGCAGCTAGAGAAACACCCACAGTGAGTGATCGCTCTCTGCAGCCATCCGTGGTGCTCAGGGCAGTGGTGAGGGTGGTCCCAGCACCCAGGCACTCCTTGGCCTCCCCTCTTGCTTTTGAGCAAAGGTGGAGAAGCTGCCCCAGGGTCACATCCCCAGAGATTTCCAGGTGTCAGAGAAATCTGGGGTGTGGACTGGGTGCTGCCATTTCCCTCTGTGCTCAGGTTGGGACCGCTGGTGTCTCACTACAAGGCCATGCTAGCACTGTTCAAAACACCTGCCCTGCATAAGCACCCATCCCAGAGCTGACAGCACAAGCAGATCCCAGGATCTGTTGCAGGGATCCCAGGCTCACTGCAGTGTGGGATTATTTGTCCTGTCTGCTATTCCCCCATCTGCCTCCAGCCACACTGGCACTGAAACCATTGCAACTGGAACAGCTCTTCAGCCAAAATACTTGTTATTCATATCAACTGTTGGGAGCACTCTGTGTGTGCATCTGAGGTGTTTTATAGTTGCCTGGGGAGGAACCACGACCTTCAGAATAGGACTTTTTTTGAGCACAGAGAAAGTTTCAAGCCATCAGTCCCTTCCAGTTTGCTTCTATCAAGCTTTCATAGCAGAAGAGCATTTCACCTTCTGTTACAGGGCACAAGGCAGCCCGAGCCCAGTGGGAACGTACGACCAGCATGCGCAGAGGAACCAAAGCTGAAATTTAAGGGACCACTGAAGATGCCCTGTGGGAACTACTGTGGCAGCTTTAACCCCCTCTCACTCAACCTTGGGGACAAGAGGAGTCAGGTAGGTTATCTGCAAGGCTGACGGGGCCATTTCAGCTGCCAGGCACCTGAAATATTTTGATTGAAACCTTCAGAAGACACCAAATTAAACCAGGAGCTGATCAGCCTCCCCCAGCTCTAGCACTGTGGAAAAGCCAAAGCAGCATAAGGCCACCATGTCACACCCTGGTCCAGCTCCCAGGCAGGCTGGAAACCCTCCAACGACCAGGCTGAAAGGAAAAACAGGATGTTTCCCTGCACCAGGAACCTCTTACTGACCCAAATCTGCTCTGGGAACTCGTGACAGTGATGGAGTGGATGGTGGCACTGCAGGAGTTTGTTCTGTATTTCATGATAAAAAGGGTCTGTTTATACATTCAGCATCTTACCAGCCAAAATGCAGAGGGAGCACATTCTGATCCAGGCTTGCATCCTGAGGGCTGACCCTTCCTTCCCCAACAAACAGCCCAGTGAATTCAGCAAGACAAGTTCTCCCTCTACAGATCTTTTTGTGAGTGATGCGAGCCGTGTAACAATCAGCCCCGTTCCTTTGTCACAGTTACATGATTTCAGATGTCTTTAAAAGATGAACAACAGCAGAAAACATAGTAGAGAGGCTAGGTCCTCACACTGCTATAAAACACAGCCTGGTAGTAGTGCCTTGTCCCCTTTATGGAATCTAGCAGGTAAAATATTAACACTCATTTACTAACAACTGCTCGGAAATGTGGAGGGGGTTTTGGTTGTTTTGTTGTTGGTGGTTTTGGTTTGGTTTTTGGTTGAGGTTTTGTTTTTGGTTTTGGGTTTTTTTTTTAGGTTTTTTGTTTATTTTGTTCCCCCCTCCCCTATCTCCATCCCCTCACAAGAGCTCACCTGCCAGGACCCCCACCCACAGTCGAGACACAGGCAGGTGCATTTTGCCACTGGTGAGAACTGGTGAGAACAGGAACTATGTGCTTAGAACACTCAGCTGTGCTTCAGAAAGGTACCTCTGAACTCCAGGAAATATTTTATCCATCAGTGGTCACTGTCAGCATTTCACACAGAGTGGGGTTGTCCCCATGCTGAAGGGAGAGGATGTTTGCTGTTCTGGAGGCAGGAGCTGAGCAGGGGACAGCAGGGTCCTGCAGAGGCACACAGCCACTTACTGGGAAACCAGTCAGATCTCATCCAGTACTTCCCAGTTCATCAGCACATTTTGGTTTTTCTCCCATAGGAAGGACGTGCAGACAGCAGCACTTCAGCCAAAGTGCTGCTGCACCACGAGCAGGTGACACAGGGACACGGTGCCAGCACCCACTGCTGCGGCTGGGAGATGCTGGGGCTGCACAGAGACAGGGGACTGGCACAGCTGGGGGACATGGAATTTGCCATGGAGCTCTGCTCCTCTGTTCGAGGGGACATACCTGACCGTACGTAACTGCTGACACAATGCCTGGGACAAGCTCTGTGGATCACTAACCTCCTCAGCAGCCTGCGTGTGGCAGATCTCCTCTCCTCCCACCCACCCAGTCCCCAGCACAGCACGGCTGCTCCCGGACACCCCAGCAGGGCAGGGACCACCGACAGAACAAGGGACGGGCTGCCAAGGGTACCCAGCTTGTCCTTGGAAGGGCGGACCCTGGGCAGCAGTACTGAGAACTGTTAAAACTGTACTGTTGAAAGTTAAGAAAATATATTTTTTAGGTAAATTCAGTCTTCCAGTGGAAAACCAGCAAGCACAGAAACAAAGTGAAATGTAATGAGCAGGTTTGCAAAAGCTGCCCAGTGCCTGTATCAAAGCCTACCTGTGCCGAGCCCACCACCCTGCCTATTTGCTCTCCTATTTTTAGGAAATAGTTTCAATTTTATTAAGCAATTTTCAGAAATCAGTGCAGCCATTCATATGAAGGTTCAGTATGTTAATAAATGAGCCAGACAGAGGAAGCCCAGTAACAAACCTTCTCCATGCCATAAATTCATCTACAGTAGAGCTCACAAGCTAAAGCATTTCATCCCAATCACAGAACACAGGCACACTCTATGACTTCAGTCTGAGCCTTGTTTTAAGAGGTGGCCTCAATTACTGGGACTCCCCTGGGATGCATCATTGGAAAGTCTTAATGATCTCTGAAAAAGAAACATGTTGCCTACAGTCTCCCTTACCAATCATAAGCCCTTACAAAGGGTACTTGATTCCAACACATCCTGAAAGCAAAAGGAGATTCTCCTTGTAAGGTTTTGCAGAACATGCAACTCCTACACCTTGTCTTTTCAGATTTGTGATTTTTATTATTGTTGTTATTTAGTTAACTCTAATTACAGGAAGAGGAGAACCTGCTAGCAGCATTGCCTTCTGCAGTTCAGTTTTCTGAAAGCACTTATAACCAGCTGTACAGAACAACAGCATATGGATTCAACAGCTCTCCGAGTACCATAGGTCTAACATGCAGGTAACTTATGTTTCAGAGCAAGTAGCTGCTCTCCCTGCAGCAGTCTGCCCAGCTTCACACATATCACAGCAGATACTGCAATAGCACAGGACACACCAGCTGGGAAGCCTTGGACCCCCAGGTGGGAAAGGCAGGACATGGACCACAAGCCCTGCAGTTCAGCAGCACTGTGCTTGACTTACCTGAACAAAAGTGAGGTGTGAATAGCTCCTTGAGAACCCCCCACGACTGGGAGGTGACCAAGCTGGTCAGTCACATCCTCCATGAACACTGGAGGCCAGGACCCTGCAGCTGGCCTGGGTTAAATGGGGTCCTGGGCATGGGCAGGGTGGGGGACCCAGGTGGGGCTGGTCAGGGAGGTCAGGGCTGATCAGTGCCCTCAGGGCCCTGACAAAGCTCACGTTTCCCCAAGTCGGGCACCTTGGATTGATTTAATTCCTATTTATTTCTGCAAAATTAGTTGGCACCAGTGAGAGCTGTGCCATGGTACTCACTGGGCAGGGAGATGGGGTTGTCCTACCTATTGTAAGAGCAGAAGTTGTCACAGCCCATGGAACTGGCATGGGGCTGGTGTGGTCAGTGAGACCAGGTGGGTGCTGTGGATGGGTGCCCTGGGTGGGTACTCTGTGCAGTCTCCCCTGACCCCGCTGCTCCCCACTCCCCTGCTTGGTGCTGCAGTGCGAGAGCTCTCAGTCTTCCTCCTCATCTGGTGGGCACGCTGGGCTTTCCCATTTTCACAGCTCTCGTCAAAGAGTTGCTCCAGCTGGAAGGGGAAAGCACTGTTCTGCAAACCAGAGTGTCTGGGGAACCTCACACCTTGGTACCTTCACAGACAGCAGCACCTGCTTCTGGGAAAATACATGGTATAAGCATGCAGTCCTGTAGAGCGCATGGAGATGTCCCTATTTTACATGGGAAAGCTGAAGTGTAAATACAGCGTGTTCAGATAGCTCAGTGAAATGGGATTTATGTCTTCTGGTCTTAAATATTGGACATTTCCATACAGCTTATACGTTTGCTTCAGAAAATGCAATCCCACCCAATTCTATCCACACACCAGCGATGCAGCTTTAGCTTCCCGGGCATTATTTTCAGCAGCTTTGGTGTTTCTGTCGTGCAGCGTTCATTGTCCAGCCTGACAGCTGCTCCTCTGGCTCCGCTCACGCCTTTTCATCAGTAATCTCTTCTTTGATTTCTGTTTGAGTTGGTTTTTTTCTGAATGTCAAAGCTTACTTCTCAAGTCCCAAGCATACAGAAAAGGACCAGGGATGAGACGAGAACGCACGTACAGCCAGGATATTGCAAGGAGCCGCACTGAGGCCGTACCTGCAGCAATAGCCGTGCGGATGCCGCTCGCATTCCTGGCCCCAGTGCCCTCTGTCCCGCAGAGGAGCGGAAGGAGAAGGGTGCAGTGTGCTCTTGGCATGGTCCTGCCATGGAGATGGTGGCTGGTGGCCAGTGGCAGGCACACGCTCTGGAGCTGGCCCTCGCCATGCACAGCTCAGCGTCAGCAACCTGCCCCTGAACGTCAGGAGTGTGACCAACAACTCCCCAAGCATTTAAAGCAGATGCCTCCTTGGGGTAGATGATCTCAGCCCACGTTGTCTGGGATCACGTGAAAAATGTCTCACTGCATTTCAGACTTTTTGTGTGAGAACAGACTTGCCATTTGTGTTCCTACTTGTGCCCGTTGCCCCCTGTCCTGTTGCTGGGCACCACTGAAAAGAGTCTGGCCCCATCCTCTCAACACCCACCCTTTAGATATTGATAAACATTGATCAGGTCCCCTCTCAGTCTTCTCTTCTCCAGGCTGAACAGACCCAGCTCTCGCAGCCTTTCCTCATAAGAGGCTCCAGCCCCCTCATCATCTTTGTAGCCTCTGCTGGACTCTCTCCAGAAGTTCCCTATACCCTGGGGCCACGCTGTTGGCTGGGCACAGGGGACATGAGGGGCTGTGGGGACAGGACCCTGCCCCGGTGAGGGGCTGTGGCCGCCAAGGACACCCGCGTCCCTGACAGCCCCGTGCCGCTGCAGCCGCTCTTGGGCAAGCAGGGGCCGGGCCCTCCCCACCCAACGGGCTGGCAACCAGCAGGGCAAGTTGCTGAAGGCTTTCCTCCAAAGGAGCTCCTCTGGAGAAACAGGACGGAACGTGTTGGATGTTTCTCTCCTCAAACGCCCTGTTTGCTTCCTTTCTGCTCAAACCCAGAGGAAACAAGAAAATGGGAGACAAAAAGCGCCCAGACAAGCCCAAGACACGGAAAGTGCCATTGAACACAAGGAATCTCTGCGTAACACTCTGCTTCATCTTGCCATTTATGGCCTCGCTGCCTAAGAAAAACGCAGTGTTTCCTTGTGGTTTTTTTTGTTCTTGGGTCAGAAACTGTCTTTGCAGACTACATGTGCACAATGGCTGGCAGACAGGAACCAAAGCTACTGTGATATCCCACCGTAATGCTAATAAGGAGATTTGCACAGTTCATTAGACATACAGCAGGACAGGGACACAGCCCACCTCAGTGCTGTGAGAATACTCAGGATCCGTGTAAGAAATCACAACCAACCAGCCAAAAATGGTGCCTGAACCCTCATTTTTTATTGCCTATGAAAAGATAAACTGGCAGCAATGCTGGCAGCAGCCCTGGAGAAGCTCAGCGGAAGGACAGTGCTCTGGCAGCGAGAGGGGTTCCTGCCCAGGGGTGAGGGGGATCGGGGCTGCTGGGGGTGACCCACAGGCAGGGTACCCCGGAGCTCTGGCCCACGGCCACCACCACGATGGGCAGATCCCTGAAATGGGCAGATGCTGCTGATTGCCACTGAATTACCCTCCCAAATCCACTTCTTCTGGCAAGAGATTTTTTTAATAATTCATTAACTGTCATAAATTAAAAAACCCCTTGAACTGGTAGCTATCCTCATTTTGTTCAGCTGTTTCACTGCACTTTTCACCAAAAAAACCCCAAAACAAACCCAAACAAACCCCATTCTTTTTATTTTGAACACAATCAATAAGAAATATCAATCCATACAGTCCAAAGTTCATTGCTTTCAGGCAACCACTCATAAATATTCATTAGAGAATTAAAGAGCTATTAAGAAGGTTAACTGTTGAGGAGCATTCATTAACTGTCTTCCACAAGAAATGAGATTTGCATTTTTCGGTGTAGAAATATACTTTGTGAACTGGCACCTTGCATGACAATAAAATGTGAGATGAAACCTGATGGGAAGGCAAGAAACACCCATTTTCTGACACAAAGGATGCTCTGGATGGTGCAGTGGAGGCTGTTTCTGGAGCTGGCAGACAAACACTTTTTGTGCCCCTGACTCACTCCATCCTGCCCTGGCGCGTTTCCTGGCCCAGCACCCCGACCCACCGGCACAGACACTCAGCTCTGTTCAGTGATTCACCCTGGTTTGCACAGCGTGGTGACGGCCCCCACGTTCCCTCGGATGAATTCCCCAGAAGGACGCTTCCCCCACAGCGTGAGCAGCTTTGCCCGGACAGGGGCTGGGGCATTGTACAGACACAGAGCATTGCACTGCGGGGCTCTGGACTCGCTCCCCCACTGCTCCCCGGGTTTCACTACCATTTCACAGGCAGATCAAGTGAGCACAAGCACGTGAACAATACCAACCAGTCCCCTGAGTCATCCCTAAGAGAGAGGCAGGGGCTCCATGGGTATTATCTAAGAAAACCAGGCAAGCCAGGGGCTCAGAGGGGAGCAGGAGGAAAATGCTCATTTTGGGGTGAACGACAGCAAATTGAGGCGGCAGGCTGTGCGCCAGCCGCTGCCATGGGAGCTCCCCACGTGCCCATGTTCGCGTGCAGCGGCCGAGACAACGACCCCGCTGCGAAGCCGCAATTTTCCTACAGCTGCAGCAAATGGGAATGTGTATGGGAATCCCAGGGGAGGATCTATTACATAAAGCAATTACTCCTCAGCCTGAAAGGCACGACAGTAATTGCATCCCCTAATGTCTCTCCTAAAGCATAATTCAATCATTAATATTTGCTCTTCAGCATTTGTAAAATAATGGCATCTGGAAATGGGGAACCCGGAGCAGCCCCAGGTTCCCCTCAGCTGGGATCATAATACAAGAGTTTTACCCAACAGATGAGGAGTTACTAGATTTTGGCCTGGGATTCCCAGACCTCCTGCGGCTCCAAGGGGTCCACAAAATGTGACCAAAAAACGTGGGACTGTTCTCAGTTGACTGGAATTCACTTGACTCTGATGGAGAACTTCTAGGGATCTGCACAAGGAAAGAAAATACTAAAAGCCAACACAAGAGGTGGAGCCTTTGCTGTAGGGGTTATGAGCTGCTGCAGAGCATTGCCCTGGGAAGAGGAGAGAATTGGGCTCGGTGCAGAAGTTCCCACTGGTGATCTCTGCTTCCCAGGTTGGAACCATTGCCGTGGGCCACTGCTGGAGGAAAAGATCCACCGAGCAATGCCTGACTACTAGAAGTCCTGCAGAAAACTGAAGTCTCATGCTGCTGCCATCAAATTAGCCATAAACTACTGCCTCAAGTCTCTGAATAGGTATATTTAAAACTGCAAACTAACCATGGCCAGAAACTCTCACACATTTCTCTGTAAAACCACAGCAAGCTACATCTAGAGCTACATATATATGTATGTATGTATATATATATATATATGCACACACACAAACCCTTTTTTTTTAAATAACATCTGCTGCTGCTGTGTGGTGTGTGGTCTCTGGCAGTTTTTTGAGAGACAGCTTTCAAGCCTACATGCTTTTGGGGTAAAGCTCCATAAAGAATTAGTAAGTCAAAGCCCCAGACCAAAAGCCATCAGCAAACAGGATGCTGAGACTTTATCCTGAAGTCACGAACGTTAGGAAACATTTTCTGACGTCCAGGAATGAGTCACAATTCTTACATTTTTGGGGCAGCCCTTTTTAGTTAGTCACTGACATGGTTTCAGCAATAGGAGCCTTTGGCTCCCATTTCCTAATCCAGACTTTGAAACTTCATCCCTGAATTACACATATGATCTACAGAGCTTTTTTTTTTCCCTCTCCCTGAAGATGAAGTTAATCTCTCTCTGGTTTTAGCTAGCAGAAAAACCTGAGGATTGGGGTGACTGTCTCACCTGCCCCGAGGCATTGCTGGTGGCCCTGCTGGGACGCTGCTGGGATGCTCTGGCAGGGCAGAGACGCGGCTCCTGCCACCGGACGTGGCACGTCTCCTCCAGGCATCGCACTGGCTCAGTCTTTTTATTGCACTTAAAATCACTACAAAACATAAACATATATACTGGGACTAAATTAAATCAGAGAACAGGTAACATTCAGAGTCAGCTTGGCTGAATATAAAGTTTTAAAGGAATATGTATCAAAGATGTTGAAACTAAAGAGTGAGTATTTTGCAAAGGTAGATCACAATTTCCTCAGTCAGCAACGGGGACATCGGGAATCGGGGAAGGCCCTGGCGCTCACACACCAGCCTGGTGTGTGTCACTGTGCATGTGGAAATGTGACGCGGTCGTTCGATTCGTCGCACTTTATGGAGAGCTGTGGCGTTCAGAGTGATTTAATCTGTTCTTTGGCTACACAGGGAGCCACGACAGAGGTAATCCACTTTGAAGTAGAGGGTGTCTGAGGAAACCTGATTGTTTGTGAGCAGAAATTTGGAAAATCAGAAGGTATCAATTCAATCATTAAAGAGAAACTCGAGGTGTCCCCAGACAATGTGACTCAGAGATTCACCCCAGACCAGGCATCAAGATGCAAGTTAGAATAATTAATTTAAAATACACCACTTGCAGGTGAAGGTCTCTGTGGGGCTGTTATCGAGTGGCCACGATGCTGCCGTACGGGACCAAATGCCCTTGCAGGGGGGTGTCAGCCGGGCCGAGGTACAGGCGGAGGACAACAAAGACTTCTTCAGGGAGGAACCCAGCCACTGCACACGCAGCAACGCGTGATCTAATCCTGCACAACACGCAGCGGAGGAGAAAGAATTTGAGGAGTATTTTATTCCTAACTGTTTAAACAAGAGAAGTCATAGTCTCCTTCTAATTAGGTTTTGTTATTAAGCTGTTATCTGATGTGGAAAGACAGAGTCATATGAAAACGTGCTGGAATGGAAAATCTGAGAGCTGAGAACTTTCACACAGGGCTTCAGCGAACGGTTGTCACTTGGCATGAGCAGCACTCCCAGCTCTGGGTCTCTCCCCACAGGGTCCCATGACACTTGCTTCCCACCTCCTTCTCTCTCTTCCTCTGCACCATCAGGTACAGCCACATCCTGGGGTGAGGAATGGTCCCTTGAGGTGGCTGGACGGTCCCCCCAGGCAGCTGCGAGACTGTGTCTCCAGAGCATCTCACCCCACGTCTGCCAGAGGAACGACGCCACAAATGGAGAGGGGAGAGTTTTAGGGATGTTCTGGAGCAACAAGCCCTGATCCGGGGCTGAGCAGCCCTTCTCACAGTGTTGCTCCTTCCCAGGGAGCTCCCGCCAGCACGGCCATCCATGAAGTTGCCAGAGTCGGGGCATCCGCCAGCGTGTCCATAGCTTCTTCCAGCTCCGGAGAAGGATGGGGGTCCCTGCCCGGGGTGGTCTGCAGAGCATCTCACCCCACGTCTGCCAGAGGAATGACGCCACAAATGGAGAGGGGAGAGTTTTAGTGATGTTCTGGAGCAACAAGCCCTGACCCGGGGCTGAGCAGCCCTTCTCGCAGTGTTGCTCCTTCCCAGGGGGCTCCCGCCAGCACGGCCCTCCATGAAGTTGCAAGAGTCGGGGACTCCCCCGCTTCTTCCAGCTCCGGAGAAGGATGGGGGTCCCTGCCCGGGGTGGTCTGGTCATCCCTGTGAAGCCAGCCAAGGCTGCCTACCACAAACCACAGCCCCCAGCCCCACGTCCCGAAGCAATCCCCCTCGGAACACCCTCTTGTTTGCCAGCAGCAGCCCCACGCTGCCGTGCCGTGCCATGTGCTTGGGCCCCGGCAGTTTGGCAAGGCCAGGAGCAGGAACTCCCCGAGAAGCCTGATTCTGCCTTCACAGCCGTGCCCACTGCGCCAGCACCATCCGCCAGCCAGGCACTCAAAATTCAGCAAATAAAGGGGCTTCCTTCAGGGGATGGAGGGTTAGGGTTGGGGGGCTGCTTTTGCTTTTAATGGGAACCAAGACCCAGCCTTCCCTTGGCTTTTTCCTTATGGCATCACCCCAAAAGTGTGTAAATAACAGACAGCGTAAAGCCAAGTCAATCCATCCCCAATGAACAACCAGACACTCTGGAGAATGTGGCAAGGGTTTAAAGTAGAGTTAGGAAAACACCACACTCTCTTAGTTTATGGTTCTCACAGAATTCACCTTTCCAAGTTAGACACAATTTATGTCACAAAAATCTGTAATTCCCCTCCTAGGCCACTCGCCCAAGCTGAGAGCTTGCGCTGCAGGTACACCACATACATACATTGGTGTTCTGCACTTTAGATCATTTCTGACCACAATTTGTGCCAAAGTTTGTAGCAGAGAGCAAGAACTCAGTTGAGACGAGCCAGTTCAGACCTAGCAACCTGTGAATTTGTTCGGGAAACACTTCTGGTTTTTCTAAGACTTAACTACATTTGAAAGTCTTCATTTCCCCAAATGTCACACATTTTGTCCCTGAACAATCCCCTGGATGTCCATAAATACTAATCACCTTTACTTGTGAAAAATGATGCAAAGCATAAAGCCAAACCAATTATCTTTTTTTTTTTTTTTTTTCTTTGCAAGCAGAAGTGGGAATTGGAAGCTTTTCACGGTGACTAATGCAAAGCGTGCTTGATGCTGCATGTTAAATTAAACACACAGGAATGAGTGGGCTCATTGGTTTTCTCCTTCCTTCTGCTGCTGGGATTTGCAAAAATAGTTTTTGACTTCCAGAACCAGCGAGGCCCCTAAATATCCTCACTTGTAGGCAACAGCTCCCAGGATGGGGATCTGTGAGGGGGGATGCTGGGGCAGCAGCGTGTGTGGCTGTGGGTTTGTGCTTTGCTGGGGGGTCTGACGCCAGCACCTTGTCCCTGTTCCAGAAGTGATGCAGATGCTCAGAGGCAATGCTGGTTCTCCCTTTAGCAGCCAGGAGCCTGCGGTGCCTGCAGCTCAGGGCCACCGAGTCCCTTGGGCACCCAGCACCCAGCTCAGGGCCACCGAGACCCTTGGACGCCCAGCTCAGGGCCACCAAGTCTCTTGGGCACCCAGCACACAGCTCAGGGCCACCGAGACCCTTGGACACCCAGCTCAGGGCCACCGAGACCCTTGGGCACCCAGCTCAGGGCCACCGAGTCTCTTGGGCACCCAGCACCCAGCTCAGGGCCACCGAGTCCCTTGGACACCCAGCTCAGGGCCACTGAGTCCCTTGGACACCCAGCTCAAGGCCACCGAGTCTCTTGGGCACCCAGCACTCAGCTCAGGGCCACCGAGTCCCTTGGACACCCAGCTCAGGGCCACTGAGTCCCTTGGACAGCCAGCACCCAGCTGCTCAGTGGAAATTCGGGAGAGGCTGAGGACTCCAGCTGCGGGTGGGACATCCGCGGCAGAAGCAGCTAGGCTTTAGTTCCCAACCGTTTCCTCACTGCTACCACAGTCCTGATGCACCCACTCAGAAACAAAATTTCAATCAAACTGTGGAGTTCACATTCAGGTAAAAGCACCGTTTTTACTGTGCCACGTCAACCTCCGCAGCTCCCACCACAAAATCCCAAAAGGCAATCGACAGCAAGGGCACGTTGGCCGGTCTCGCAGCACAGCAATATTTCAAGAATACTGAAATATTCTTGGGAGGGAAATATTCTTGGGTGGGAGGACACAGGGAAATATTCTTGGGTGGGAGGACACAGCGACGGCGTGTCCAGGCGCAGGGCGGGGGTCCCACACCCTGGCTGTACGCAGCCACCGCAGCCACCCCGCGCTGCACAGCAGGAGCCCCGAGACGCCGGCAGTGAAGTGGTTAAAGTCCTGGTGCTGCGGGGACACACAGACCAGCAAAGGCATTTCTGTTTTCCCAGTAGAGGAGGCAATGCAAATACACCAACACTGTTTACACAACAGAGGCGGGAGGGGAATATCTCCATTATCAGCAGTCACTTTTGCAGACAAAGGAGCCTTTTCTGTAGCTCACTAATCCTCTTATGCACCAACCCTGTATAATTTACACTTCTCAATTATACACCCACAGCAGCACAAGGTTATTTCTCGTTTAGCTGGTTTTGAAGCCAGTGTGCCAGCTTTCCACATTTTCCATTACTCCACACCTTACGTATTGCTAATGCCTCTGATAGGAAATTACACACAGGCTAATTAGAGCAGCCAGGCCTGTCTGCGCGGCTCCCCGCCCCGCCGGGCTGCAGAAGCAGCAGAGCATCAGCGAAAATTCCTTCACGTTATTCAGGCATGACCTCCCTGCTCAGAAATCTGCTGCAGTCTCCCCTGATCTGGGATTTTCCATTTCCTCCCCCGGCAGGTCACAGAATCACACAGCATCCCAGCATTGCCTGGATGGGAAAAGCCCTTTAAGCTCATGGAGTCCAACCATGAACCCCACACTGACCAGTCCCCGACTAACCCATGTCCCTCAGCACTGTGTCTACAGACTCTTC